>NC_091208.1:33222790-33307620 GCF_040958095.1 Procambarus clarkii
GAGTCCCACACTCTCTCACAGGAGGGCCTCTTCACCACGTCGGAGCCTCTTCTTCACTGTCCTGCCATCCATACACAGTCCCCTCTGACAGTCCTGGATACAAGCTGCCTTGCAGCTTATTCTACTACTAAAGTATTAATGTCTTATTGCCACATACATAAGTAAATATTGTGGCCTAACTAGCCTACTCTCACAAGGGGTAATGGGAGGGAAAATGATCTACCTTACATTCCTGGCTCACGACGCCTGTCCCTCGATGGTTTGAGGTTCCCACGCTTCCTGAGTCGATCCTTGACGATCCAGGAACGTTCCACAGGTCCTCAGGTGTCGTGGAGCCTTCGCGTCGTCGCCGTTCCTATCCCTGAGATTCAGCTACCCCAATCCTAGGTTCATCGATGGGCACTGAGCCAATCACTATTATTAAAGTGTTTATTTATTATAAACACTTTAATAATAGTGGATATTCTATTTTCTAGTTCACTCTCTTGTTGGTTGGTGGAATCTTCTGTGTTAACATCTTACGCTCGTTCTTGAGGTAAAACAACTCTTTCTTTTTCTTCCCCCCTTATATATTCTATTTTCTAGTTCACTCTCTTGTTGGTTGGTGGAAACTTCTGGTAGATAACAACATTCTTCTGTGTTAACATCTTATTCTCGTTCTTGAGGTAAATCAACTCTTTCTTTTTCTTCCCCCCTTATATATTCTATTTTCTAGTTCACTCTCTTGTTGGTTGGTGGAATCTTCTGGTAGATAACATCATTCTTCTGTGTTAACATCTTATTCACGTTCTTGAGGTAAATCAACTCTTTCTTTTTCTTCTTCAAGTGTGTTTCCATTCTTTTCAAGTTTTTAATCAACTCAGCTTGTCTCTGCCTAGGGTTAATCTGGGAAAGCATCTTCGTACAACTTTTTCTTGGAAGGGCAGCAAAGCGTGTGTGGTGGGCTGGCTGGATGGCCGTCCGTTAGTGGATGTAGTGAGAGTGGCCAGGGATATTTATATATGTGGCTCAGCTAACACAGTGCTTCCGGCAACCAGCTATTAGTCAGAACCGGGACTTTTATGTGGTACTTATTACTATCTAGTTTATCTAGGCAATTCACAAACACAACGAAAACAACATATGTCCCATACAGTCCTGCCCTTTCGATAACCTACACTGAATAATAATTACCAAGGCAAAATTTAAAAAAATAAAAACATGCACACTTTTATTTAATGAAAATTACAGTGGAATTAATATGGAATGAAACATGTCAACCCTTTGTGACCATTGAAAAAAAAAATCCTTATTCTTGCATCTTTCATATTGTTAAGCTAAACAATGTCCCAGGTTCTTTCCTAAGTCATGCATTTGAAAATAATTTAGTTTTATTATCTTCTTAGCATGAAATGTTTCAGGATTGTTGTTATGGTAGTTTACATATATTATGTGTTTCTTCATACCCTAAAAAGATCAGAATATTTGCTATGATATATGAATCTTGATGATTCACTCTTCTTTGCTTCATTATGTGTTTGTTAAAATTCCTAACCTCCCATTGAATCCAGTTATATTTATTTTTAACAAGAGAGTTTAGAATTGTTACGCCTACATCCATTCCATTTATGTTTCTCCTACATTGCCAATGTATTTTCTCGGGCCAAACCATACTGAGCAACAGCGCTTGCAGTTTGTATTTGACTTCACGTTCAGCCATATATTGGCACATTCGTTCCTTATCCCTATGATTACTATTAATGTAATCTTTATATTCTGTCGTATATAGCTCTTGACTAGCCGATATGAACATAAGAGTAAGGCGGTTTATTTCATTCAACAGACAAGCACAAGTTGAACTACTCTCACCTTCTAAATGAAAATTACACTGTAGATCATTATTGCTGTTTTTATTTTTGGTATAGAAGGTAATACTCTTTGTGGAATCCGGGTATCCATTAATCAAATTTTGGGCGAGTAAATGACAAAGATTTGTAATACTATGTAAAACTGGTGGAAATGTATAAATATTACCCCGACGGTATAATACATTTCGAGATTCATTAAAAGATTTATTTATTGTTATTTTGTCTCCAAATGTGTGGATGTTCTTATTTCGGATATCGAAGACTGCCAGATTTTGTAAAACAGGTAATTGAAATAAGATTTGATTATTTCCATAGACCCAGACATATTTTATATCATATTCTGACACCAGAGTTTCTAGACATTCGCTTAAGTTATTTAATTCTTCTTGATTTTGGTTTAATTCTTCATCTGTTATTTCATCTTTGTTCGTTTTTGTATTTATATCTAGATACCTATCAATGCATTTCAAGGGGAAATGAAAGACCGATTTATCTACATAACAATAACCATTAGCCATATTTACTACTGAAGCAGAGGCTTCGTATAGGATATGTCGTTTATGGACATATCCATTCGATTCAGAAAAAGTTTGTATATAATTAAAAGCTAATAAAAACAATTTTCCATTATTATTTAACTTCTATTTTTTTAAAGAAACAAATGTATACAAGTATAGTTTAATATTATCAGATGATATAGTTTAGTTTATTGTTCATAGCGTTGTTTATAATAACAATACCTGCTGGTTTAATTGTAAAACTTATTGTTCAAAAATTATAAGTATAACCGGTAATCAATGCTTTTTTGGGTTCAAACCAGCATATGTTTGATATTCTGTTAAAATAAATTTTTTTATGAATTTATTATAACTAAAAAACAATAGGAAAAAAAGAAAAAAGTAGTAATGGGGTTAATACGAATTTCAGTTGCTATAATCCTAATTATAGTCATTATAATAATTATTTATTTACGCGGAAAACGTATCAATGTCAGTAAGGCTCTCAGACATGATCCGATTCATGAAACAACATTGCAATCCACCATCAGTCCAACAACAACAAAATTCTCTGAAACATTACAAACCACCATCAGTCCAACAACAACGACAACAACGTCCTCTGAAGTACTTCAAGAAACAACATTACCATCCACCATCAGTTCAACAACAACAACAACAACAACAGAGTCCTCTGAAGAATCTAATATAATCATCTCAAAGTTGGAATCATTATTCTCCCCGTTTATCAGAGATATAAATACCTATAAAGGTCTCGTAATTATTCCTAAACCACCAATTTCGTATAATCCTAAGAATAGAATCGAAAGTGAGAATACAATCATTAAGCCTTTTAATAGCTTCCTTTTAAATTACAATAAAATCCAAAGATATTTAGATAATAATATTGTCTCAAATAACGCAAATTATGTATGGCAAAATTCTAGTTACGACAAGGGATATTATACCAAAAATCCAATTATTTTAATATTTCCTTGGAATATTAATGATTTGAAACCTTATGTTTATACAGATCAAAGTGAAATACAAGATGTTAAATTACGAAACCATATAAATGCAGTACGGACCAAATCACATAATAAAAGAAAAAAATTCGACATGGACAAATTGTGGATATCATGTATGCATGCGGCAAGTCAAGATATATTTATTCAGGGATTCTCTAAGTATGATTTTCCAATTAAAGAAAATATGTTCAATGAAACTTGAACTTCAAGATGGTAATAATGAGGTGGAATGTAAAATGGTGGCTAAGAACATTAATTCCTCAGAAACCTTTGCTAGCATTAAATTTAATATCTATGTGTAAATCTCAGAAGAAGAACAAGAAACAGGAGGAAGATCAGGACTCCTCCCTGATATGGTTTCCGATTATGAGTCCAGAAACGTAATATTCGAGAGAATGTAAAATTATGGTATCGTGTATTCAATGCAAGAAATAATTATTTTGAATGCTGAAAAATCAACATTGAATGTCCTATTCAAAATAATGTGTATTGGTTGATGGACTGTTTCATTTCATTTCAATAAGATAAAATTAACATTGGACTTCAAAATAGGTATTTTTTTCTCACCCCATAAAAAATGAGTGAAATTGTTAAAACAATCTTGAGTATGGTACATTTCCCTGTGGATGGGACCTCAGGTTTAAGAGAACGTATAAATATAAAAACTTATTTAAACAATGTTTCTGCTAAAGATGATGATGAAACAAGAACAATCATATTACTAAATAAATTGTTTCATTTATTTGATCTATCTGATCGATACATAAAATTAATAACTAAAACATATCCTCTTATTAAAAGTCAATATCAACAAAAGGAAACCATAGCTTTATTAAATAAACAATATGATGAGTGTAATATGGAAAAATTTTTCCTAGAGACTGCGATAGCAGAAAAAGAACGCGAAATACTCGATTTAAATAAACAAGTTGATAAGTTTACTACTGAAATAGAAAAACAAAAAAAATATAATAAACAATTTAGAAATTGAAAACAATAAATATGAAGAAGAATTGAAAACCCAAATATTTAATTTAGATCAATTAAATGAATGTGAAGATAAAATTGAGGAAAAATACAAACAAATAAAAGAATTAGATAATAGAAATATAGAAAAAGATAAACAACTAACTGAAAAAGACAAACAAATAACAGAATTAGATAATCAAATTAAACAGTTAAATATTCTAACTAATTCAAATAATACTGAAATAAAATCTAAAAACGTTGAACTCAATAAAAACCTACAACTATGTACCACACAATTATCTGAACAAAAACAAGAAATAAATAGAATAAATGAAGAATTAACTCAAAGTTATAGACATATTAATGAAAAACATCAACTAGAAGAAACTTACAAAAATGAACTTGAGAAATGTAACTATGAAAAACATGAACTAGAAAAAACCTATATGAAACAACTTGAGGAACAAAAACAAGCCCATCAACGGCAATATGAGGAGTTATTATCACTCAAAACAAAAGAACTTGAGAAACATCAAGAAGAAGAAGAAACTTATAAACAACTTCAGGACCAAATGCTAAATAAATATAAGGAATTATTGGCGAATATAAACACAATAAATAATGTTAATAATACATTATTTAATAATTTAAAAAATAAATCTATATTATCAAATGATGATATAACTGAATGTTTTTCAAATATATTGTTTATAAATAATAGTTATTCAAGTGAAACAAATAAACTAATTGAAGAAATAATAATGCAGATTATTGATCATTTTAATACAGAACACAAGAATTATATTCAACAAGAACACACAAATAGAATGGCTAAGTTAAATGACATTATTAACAATAGTAATTATAATAATAATGATCTACAACTGGAAAATATAGCAAATATATTATTTACTAACGAAGAAGAAAGAGGGTTATTTAATCATATACTAAATAGTTTCAAAAATAATATTACTGATGAAATAGTAGAAAAACACAAAAAAGAATTAATGCCTTATGTTGATTTAAATGTTGTTTTAAAGCGTCAGTTACAAGAACCAAATTATTTGGCTAAAATGTTAGTAGATGAACTTGCATCTATGGATTTAGTTAAAGAAAAGATAATAGAACAACTTGCGGATTTATACAAATATACAAAAGAAACAAATTATGAAGTTATAAAGGTATATACTTTTATTACAATTATATATACAATTTATCAGAACGAACTTAAAAAAGATTTTAGCATACGAAATATAAAACACTTTTATGTAATTATCTTGCAAGTGATTCGCAAATCATATGGTGATACTTCTAAAATATTAGCCATTCAACAAATGCAGGAATCAGAAAATTCGATATTAAAACAAACAAATAAAGAAATGAATTCTAAAATGTTAGTCATGACTTCTGAATTAAAAGAATCGAAAATACATTTGTCGATGATTAATACAATTGACGTTTCTTCAGACTATGATGAAACTCTAGTAGAAAAGTTCACTTCTATTATCAGAACTATTATTAATGAACTCGATGCTTACCTATCAGAGAAGTGCCGAAAAAAGTATTTTTTATTAGCATTCGATCAGATTAAAGTAAAAGAAATATTTTGTAGGAATAGTGTTGCCAAAAATGAAATGAAACAATTATTCTATTCTCTTTCGAATCATATTTCTAAATTTATATTCTGCGCCCAGTTCTATAAAAATCTTGTTACGGTAATAAACGATAAAATTCTTATGCCTTCTATTCAATTAAACCTATATTTTTCACAAAACCTATATGACATCGATACTATGAAAACAGCTTTATTAAACTCCCAAAATATAAAGAAAGCTATTAAAACCCCTTCTGTTTTTCCCATTATATATAATATTAAGGGTTTAACACTGATTGGAGAAAAAATTAACATTAACGACGATGAAATTTACAAAAACCAAATAGTGTCTATTGATAACAAGGATAACAATTTAAAATTACTTACATTATTGAACAGTGATGATATTGAACAAGAAAAGAAATGGTTTATTGAAACACAAATAATAAAGAAGTATTTAAATGTAATCGGCGATGAAATCATTTTAAAAACAATTTCCTCTCAGAAGGTTTCATCACAGGAAACAACAAAAACATCAAAAACATATAAAACAACAGATTCGGGGACAAAACAAAAAGATGCCAAACAATGATCAAAATTAAATACCCAAGACAGACGAAAAAATGAAATATTGACTCTGAAAAAGAATCAAAGAGGAAAACAGTTCATGAATAGGAGAGGAACAGATGGAAAGCAATTGGAAGAGGAAGTTGATATTAATCCAATAAATGACACCAGTTCATCAGTTGAAGGTAAAGAATGAGGACATTAAACCAATAAATGACACTAGTTCAATAGTGCTAGAAGAAAAGAAGGAGGATGAAAAGGAAATAGAAGAGGATGTAATAATGCTAGACGAAAAGAAGGATGATAAAAAGGAGTTTTTTTTGGGGGGGGGGTAATAATAACAAAATTAAAAAAAGGAGTAGCAGGTCGGGGAGTAGGCAAATTAACTCAACTCCAAAAAAGAGGGAAAGAGAATAGAAAGATTTTAAGAAAACATTTAGCCTTTGATTATATACTACTTATCCATTAAATTATGTGTTTATGATCTAACAAAATAATCAGAATTAGAATTTAGTAATCGGCCTATATTAATAAAAATATAGAAAATATTAATGAAAATAACTTGTATTGATTCCGCAACCTATGGTGGAGGGAGGGGGATGGGATAGTGGTATAAAAGGAGAATTTCTGCCTATTTAAGAGTCACAAACCCTTGCTCTCTCTCCAGCTCCTGTGTCAGGTGTCAAGTAAGATTCAATACAGTCTACTGAAATTAAGCAGTTTATCATTCAGTAGGGTAGTGGCGGGCGTCATTACAGTTTAACTGTTGATCCATATGCAGTCATCTAGTCCATCAAGAATTACATAACAACAAGCTTCAATAATCAATTCCTTACCAGTTCAGTTTATGAATCAAATCATAAATAAAACCACACACTCTATTTCTTATTGTTATAGTACCTACATTAACTACTTATGTGCGCAATGATCAGGTACAGCCAGCTATCTCAGCTGAAGGAACAAGTCAGAATATACCACTTCCTAAGCCATTTGGAAACATATAAAGAGAGTATAGTGTAAAATGATTGACTTGTAATTATTTGTCTCTTTCAGGTAAATTAACAGAGATTGATTTTTTATTCATTATACTACAGTAAAACACAATTATAATAGTAATTTTAATTTATTGTTATTCGTTCTTTCCTCCCTCTATCCTCCCCCACCCCTTGTTTTCGAACTGATGAAGGGTTTCGAGATAACTACTAACTCTTCTGGGGAAGCAAAAGAACAAGCTGAAAGAGGCCAAGCTGCATCTGTCTTACTTGAGTAAATGTCTTGTTTGGTTGAATCAACGGTAAAAGCAAGGTCATCTTCTTCATCCTTGTTATAAATAATGGTGTATTGGCTTCTATGGGGGACTTGGTACTATTAAGGGGTAAGGGTAGTTAGAAGACAAGAGTATCAAATATGGGAGAGCTAAAAGGCCCGGCCCCCAAAATAAACTATCCACAGTAGTAATAACTTGCTACTAGACCATATATGTTAGTCTAAGGGTTGATCAATGCGCTCCCACACAGGAAGAAGGGATACTCTGTAATTCATGTACTTATTTATTAACCCCTTAACAACCCCCCATATACACTCACACCAATAACAATAATAATAATAACTTTACCACACTATCTTACGTTAAAAGCCTTGGTCCACATAGGCAGGATACAAGGTTTACACTAATAACAAGCTAGGGTAAAGTACTACTGGATAAGCACTGAAGCTGGATGCAGCTTAGGGTAGTGAGACCCCACGTGGTACCCTAATACAAAACACAACACTTAGGGTTACCCAAAACACTGGCAACTACTACCCCCAGGTCTCACCAATCGTTACTACCAGAGAAGGTACACTTAGAAATCATACAATACTTAACTTAATGGTACAGGAACTTAAGGTAAGGGAAATAAGTAAGAGGAGAAGGGAGGAGATTAGGGGTGCAGCCACAGAGTAGGTCTCGTCCGCACGAACGCCAGCCAGAGAAGGCCCTCCTAGCGACCAGCTAGGCCTCCCATGTCGTGGTGCCGGAAGGAGCCTAATTGATCTTGCAGCTAAGCACATTAAAGATCTTCCCCTATGCAATGTATTGTTACTTTACAAATGATTAGAAAGTATTAGTAAGCAAAGTTGGTGCCTATGTTATTATTTAATAATCAACCCCCAGCTCAGTCTTTAAGGGGAGTGGGTTTATTTCTTCCCCCCCCCCCCCTCTGCGTATGAGCTGTTGGGAGTTGGCCCCTCCCCGGGTTTGGTCCCTGTCCCTTCGGGTCCGTCGGTTTCGTCCTATCGGTGGGCACTCTTCTCCGTTTTTCTCACCCTTCTTCTCTGGGACAGGACTTCTCCGTCATGTTCCCCCTCGTATCGGGGTTCTGTGTGACCTTTTGTCTCGGGTGCGACTGTGCCTTTATGAGCCTTCGTGATTTGTGCTTGCTTCTGTAGGATCTCGAAGGTTCGGGAAGGTCTTCGATTTTTCCCGTATTATTAGAACGTCTGTCGTCTTCCGATGAGGCTTACCTCCAGTTCTTTTTAGGACTCAGTGGTCCTCTTCCGTGTTTCTTCTTGGTTTTCGGTACTGTCTCGTTCATTTGTAATTGTATTTTTTTCTGTGCTCTGTCTCGGCACTGCTAATATTCCTTAAATTCTCCTAGTTGGCACCCTCCCCACCGAGCGGGTTGTGCAGTTCGGACCTCCTGCGTCCTGCGCATGCACCATGGGAGTTTGTTTTGTTATGGATGGTATTCACGAGTGTTGGTGTTCCACATCCTTTTTCTCTCGGGTGCTTCGCCTCTCTCGCTCTTTTATCTCTCCTGTCTGGGCCCCGTTGATACTGGGGGTGTTCTGGATTACCAGTATAGGGAAGACGCTTAGTTTTCTCTGCATATGGGTGTGGGGTGCTGCATTCGCCTCTTCCCCTCTCTTCTCCTGCGTGTGAGGCTCTGGCCTTCTTCCACTAGCGGTGCTCTCGGAATATTCTCGGTTCAGATGTGTCGTGACACGTTCGTGCCTACGCTCTGCAGGTGAATTTATGCGGTCGGGCGTTCTCTTTCGGCCAGGCGATGGTTCGTGGTTTTTGGATGAGTGTTAGGGGTTGATTGTGGTGTTTTGTTTGGCCCATTGGGTGCATCTTTTCGTGGCCTTCCTTGTTCGTCTGTGTTCTTTGTTACACAGTGGGGCATGGCCCCGTCTTTCGTGGTCTTATTTTGGACACTCATTCCCTGACCGTCGTGCAGTGCCTGGCTGAGCCCTTCCATATACATTGGCTTTTCTGTACTCATCTATTTATACTCACCTATTTGTGCTTGTGGGGGTTGAGCTCTGGCTCTTTGGTCCAGCCTCTCAACTGTCAATCACCTGGTGTACAGGTTCCTTCCTGGGTTCTGTGTGTAGTTGGCCATGTCCCTTTCGTTCCCGGTTGCTGCCTATTTTCTTCGTTTCTCATCTTCCTTCTACGCTTTTGTCCCTAGCTGCTGGTGCTTGGGCTGTTTTTCTAATCTTTTTCTTCCATCTGGATCCATCTGGTTCCTTGCCGGGTTCAGGTTTCCGGCTCTCTTTGCTCGGTGCTTGCACCCGGGGTTTTCCCACAGCTTTGCCTCTTCCTATGCTCGATATGTCCATGGCAGGACTGGTTCAGTTCTGCCTCAAGTCTCTCACCATATGTTGGTGATCAAGAGGCTTCATTGATGATGTCCCACCTGAGTGCTTCGTCTCAGCGGCGATGAGGTTTTTTTTGTCGGTCCTTCCTTTTTCTTTTTGTCCCTTCGTAGGTTTGCTGCATTTGGTGGAGTGGTCTTGTCCTTCTCTTGTGGAGGTTCAGGCCGTCATCTTGACACATACTGTCGTCTTGTCTATTGCAGCGCTGGTGGAGCCGTTCCAGGTTGCTTTGGTTTTGGTGTTACCTCTGCACCAATTCGCGAGCTGTCTTTACCGTGATTTTCCTCCGGCCTGCTCTTGTGGCGCTTGAGCCATCCTGGTTCTTGGATTGGGTGTTCTCTTTTCTTCTCCTCGGTTTGTTGTGGCCCCTTCAGTTCTGGATTATTTTTCCAAGGCTCTTTTCTTGTTGGCGTTGGCCTCTAGGGGTCAGGTCGGGGTGCTTCACGGTCTCCTCCGGCGCTTGGGTTTCGGCTCTTTTTATTCTCCTGATAGATTTGTTCGCTTGCAGCCGTTTCCTTTTTTGGCGATGACTAACACAGCTGCTTTCCAGAAGGGTCCATGGGTTGTTGATGCTCGGTTGGTCTGACCAGGGGTGCATCAGGTGTTGTGTTCGGTTGCGGCGATTCACAGTTTTTTGCAAGCCACGGCTGCCATGACCTGGGGTCACACTTTGGGTTGTTCCGGTTTCCTTTCTTCCCTGTTCCAGGGTGCGGTTCTCTCGGGTCGTCCGCGGGGTGGTTTGGTCCTGCCAGCCTGCTGTCTATCTCCGTGCCCAAGTTGTTCGTAAGTTGGCTATGCGTTCCTTTGTTGATGTTCCTGGGCTTTGTTGGGCCTGTGTGGCCTTGGATTGGCAGTTGCAGTTTTTATCCCTGCTTTGCGTTGGGGAGTGAGCGACTTCCACCTCCCGGGTTAGGTCCCTCTTGTTTTCGTTTTTGGGTTGGTAGCACCGAGGAGCTGACGGGGCTCCCCCGAGAAAACCAGTGTTGAATGTAATGAAACACAATTTTCTGGGTGAGTCCCGGAGGCTCCTGCATGGGAGCCGGTGGCTGAACGGGCAGAACACTGGACGCATGATCCTGTGGTCCCGGGTACTATCCCAGGCGCCGGCGAGAAACAATGAGCATAGTTTCTTTCACCCTGATGCCCTGATACCTAACAGTAGGAGGGGGGGAGCTGCGTAGACGGCGGCGCAGCATCGTGTGACGTCATACTCGTTTGCTCATGTCTGTTTGGGGAGTTCTATCCACTTGTTCGGCTTTTTGTAGCAATTTTTACCAGAATAGGGGGGGGGGGGCGGTTTGGGACGCTTACCTTTCTGGGTGCCCAACCTGGTCGATGGTAGACATAGAATGCTTCCAACCACAAGGGGGTTTCTATAGGCCACTGCTCCTCGTGCCTCTGTGAGGGGGCCAGGTTCTGGCTCGAGGTCCCAGTAGGCCCACAGAACTCCATACACATGACTGATGCCAAAGTCTGACATTAGCATATCAGCATGGATAGCTCTGTGAAGCCTCATTACATTCAAAGCTTTTTTTTTTGCAGTAATATTATTCAATAGTCTGTAGTGTGATATATTTATATAATAAAAGGGGTGAATCTTTGCTATACTCAAAAGTATGGTGTGCATATTAGTTATTCAATTTTTATGTTCATAAAACAACAAACAAATAGTTTTGCAGTTATTACTCTATATACACAGGTTATATATAAGTATTTGAATGTTTTGTTCACTATAACGAACCACTTAGTTGGTAGGGTGAGTCAAAACACCAACGAGTGGGCTGCCACACCAAGCCAGCAAACACCGCCATCTTCCCTCCCTCAACGCCTTACTCGCCAACATATTCCTCCTCCCACCATACTGTTATTGCTGTTTTTCATTATATACAGATGTTATATATAAGTATCTACATGTTTTGCTCACCATAACTGTACAACTTAGCTGGTATAGTGCCCAAACAGCATACTGACCACTCTACACAGAGTGACAAGTCATGCAGATGACTCACAAAAATGCTTACTCCCAACATAACCTTTTTGCTGTTATTACACTAATAAACACGTTATATTTAAGTATCTACATTTGTGTTCACCATAGCGAACCACTAAGCTGGTATGGTGAGTGCAGACAACAGTTAGCCAAACAGAGTCAGCAGACGACGCTACCTCCTTCCCTCCCTCAGCATTTCTCCTCCCACACAGTGCTAATTATCACAACAATCCTGCTATTTTCACAATCCTGGTCATTTTTATCACAGTCAGGGGTCCTCTGTAATGCTGTCATCAATAAATAATAGCAGTTACATATTTATTTTTACTTTTTAGGCGATGCTGTGGTCATAAGCTGAACACCTGCGCTGCTAGCTCATGTTGCGTGCACCAGCCTTGGTTGCTCATACAGTACTGTGGCTCTCTCACCGGAGAATGTTGCCCACGATATTTGTTTTAAATGGTGTCTGTTTACATGAGCCCTGCGGAAGCTGAAGTGAACCAAGTGTAGCTACGGGCGATTTGAATCGTAGCCGGCATCCTCGGTCGCATTTGTATGCCATGCACAGCTTAAGGGTTAAGGGTTAATTTGACGTGTTTACAGGTAATATGATTTCGAGGTCCTTTGAAGTATTTATAGTATAGGTTTTATAATTTACAGGATGGAGACATTACAACTCAAGACACCCTGGAGCGAGCTGGGGATGTTGCAGGACTTACTAAGGACCAGCTTGCACACATTCAGGAGCACATGACACAAGAGGTGACAAAGAACCGTCTAGAAACGTACACTGAAGAAGCTGTTCAGTATGGGGTATGTGGCCTTAAATTGTATCTGTACCAAAAATAGGTTGTAGGCTCTTGTTATTCATATTCATAGTTTTAGAGGCAGCATATTAGTTTTGTGATTATAGATATCATGTTTGAATGCTAAATGTAATAATGTTGAAATTATGTAGTTACTTTCATATTACACTAATGTTGGCCTGCTGGCCGCTCCAGGCAACAGCCTAGTAAACCAAACTCTCAAGTCAAGCCTGGCCTCGGGTCGGCCTTAGGGAGTAGAACAACTCCCAGATCCCCATCAAGCATGTATCAAGGTATATTTTCTGGGTAATAGGATGCTCTGTCTTATTGGATGCTCCTGAAATTTCAAAGGAAATAAGGACTTTGATGGGGGAAGCTCCTTATGGCTGTCTGAAGGTATTTCGTTGAGAGTGCTTCCACTTACTAATTCACATCAGTTGCAGAGTTCTGTTTATCCTACGATGGACCAGAATCTAGCCCTCTCACAAGATGCAGAGAGAGGGTGATACTCTGCCACTCCCACTGAGAAAGCATCCAGAAAATCAATGCACCAATACAACTGTTGGGCTCAAAAAACCTAAACCTCAAGAATTTGTAAGAAAATGATCAACATTTGAAACTAGCTCGAACTCGAATAATTTTCCTCAAGTTTATTTTGTAAAGGAACATGAGCTGTCGTTTGAAGATGCTTACATGGACCAAATAATGGCTGAGTGCTGTGGCTACCTGCCTAGTGCTTTGAACATCATAAACAGCATTGTGTTCACTGATATCTGAACATTATACACAGTGTTTATCACAGTCAGGTTCTCCTGTAATACTACCAACGCAAAATAATAGCAGTTTCATAAATATTTATTCATATTTTAGCGATGCTGTGGTCATAAGTTGAATAGCAATGCTGTTAGCTGGTGCTGCATGCACCAGCCTTGGTGGCTCACTCTGAACTATGGCCTTCACACCCAAGAATGGTGCCCACGAAATCTGAACATAATTACTCACCCTATCATATGATGGGATGCGTGCAGTCGAAGAGTTAGGTCACTTACCATATGAACTAGTCAGTTGTCATGTACCTTTCACCAAATTTCATTATTTCTTGGGGAGAGCCCCTTCGGCTCCCCGGAGCTTATCTAGACTGATATGCTAAAGTCAGACATTGGCATCAGTCATGTGTATGGAGTTCTGTGGCCCTACCGGGGACCACGAGCCAGAACCTGGCCCTCCTCAGAGAGGCATGGGAGTAATGACCTATAGAAACCCCCGTGTGGTTGGAAAAATTCTGTCTGCCATCGACCGGGTCAGGTACCCAGAAAGGTAAGCGTCCCAGAAACCCCTATTCAGGTAAAAATTGCTACCGAAAGCTGAACAAGTGGATAGAACTCCCCAAAAAGAAACGAGCAAATAAGCATGATGTCACACGTCGCCGCGCTGCTGTCTGCGCAGCTCCCCCCTTCCTGGGAAGGGGGGAGCCCCAGACCCCCGCCCAGCTATCCACCTTTCAGTTCTGAGGCTGATGCTATAGGCAACGGTCGTGTGCTCCGGCTCCAGTGGTTGTTTCAGCACTGTACCTAGAGTGTGGTGACTGTCTTCTAGGTGGTGCGTGAGCTGGGAGTGATTCCCCAGTACTCGGGCAGCATGTGCCTAGGGTTTCCTTCCTTAGGTGCCATGTAAGTACTGCCCTTGGGGCTTGGGGTCACCTTCCCCAAGTTCCTTGGGTTCTGCCTTTGCTTGGCCGTTTACTGTTTTTTTTTCGGCTGCCCTTTGTGTGCTGGGGTGTTCTGTTTCTCTTGTTCGCCTTAGGGTGAAGGGCAGTTTTGCTCTGACTGGGGCACAGGATACTGCTCAGCTTGTTTGCACCAATCATAGCGCCCGGCTCTGTTCCGTCTGGGTACGCTGATCTCTTGTGGGGTTTTCTTTTTCTTTTGTTTATCTGCCTGGTGGGGGGTGTGTCTTGTTTCTTGCCCCCTGCGTACTGAGTATTCTTCCGGTGGTTCCCCCCTGCTAGGTCCCCGTGAGTGTACACGTCCCGGGGGTTCAGTTCTTAGAAGGTTGTTTGGTAGACTTGGGCGCCGGTTAGCAGTACCCTGCCTGGGATTACCTGGACATGAATTCCGTAAATGCTCAGACCCTAGGAATCCCCAAGGGGGCGCGTGGGTTCATTGGATGTGACCCCTGAGTCCTTTCTCGCTTTGTGCAAGCGTTACTAACTTACTTACTTTGTGAAAGTTCGAGGGTTGCTTTGTTCCCTTGTCTCAGGGTGACTCTCACTGTCTTTGCCTCCGTCTGCTGCCTGTGGGGTCGGTGGCACCTTCGGCCCATAGTCCTTCGAGTGTTGTTGCTTGTTTGTGACTCGGTTACCCTGTCTTATGCGGGTACAGGCAGCATGGGCGTTGCATGTGGCGTTTCGCTGCTGGCAACGCACTACGTAGTTTGCTCCCTGGAAGCCCCGACACTGCCCCATTTTCGTTGGTGTGACGGGACTTGGGGGTGTTGGTTGCTTCAGTTTTGTTTCCTTCTGCCCTCCTGTTCTTCCCCTGTGGTGGTCTTGAGACTCGGGCGGTCTCGGGGAATTCCCCTTCCAGGGTAGTGACGGGGCATTCGAGCCTGTTCCTCCAGCCATGTTGTATGAGTCTGGCAGTGGCCTCCCTTCCTTAGTACTTGTCCGGCTGCCCTGGCTTTTCTTGAGGCTGGGGCTTTGGGGGAACGGCTCGGCCCCGGGCCCTGCCTTGTGGGTTCCCGGGGCTGACATTGGACACCGCCTGGGTTTTTCTACCCTCTGGGCGGGGCTTGCAGTTAAGAGGAGTGGGGTTTTTCTCCCCGCCCCCTCTCTGTACATGTTTTTGGGGGTCGGCCCCTCCCCGGGATCGGTTCCTTGTCCCTTAGATCCGTCGGTTCCGTCCTGTCGGTGGGTACGTTTCTCCACCCTTCTTCTTGGGACGGGCCTTCACCATCATATTCTCCTCCTCTCGGGGTTCTGCATGGCTTTTGGTCTCGGATGCGACTTTGCCTTCTGTGCCTTAGTGCTCCACGCTTGCTTGCTTTATGTTCTAGAAGGATCGGGAAGGTTTTCTTTCTTCCCGTATTATTGGAACGTCTGTCGTCTTCCGGTCCTTTCTGGGGCTTTTTGGTTCTTCGCCGAGCTTCTCGGTTTTCGGTCCTGTTTCGTTCTTTCCTGTTTGTCTCTTCTCTCCGTGCACTGTTTTGTGCTGCACAGGGTTGCCAGATTTAGCTTCTTGTAGCCCGATTGGGCTCCTTGTAGCCCAAATGGGAAGCTGTGCTTTGTTTCTTTTCACTTCTTTCTGCTCTTTTCGACTATGGTTGGCAGCTGCCCTGTGTACTCTCATCTGGGATTCGGTCGTTAACATCACTATTTTGTCTGTTTTTTCTAGTCACATTCGTGGTTTCTTTCTTCAGCTCGTGACTTCTAGCAACCCACATCTGGTATCCCTGCTGTGCATGCGCCGTGGTTGTTTGTTTTGATGTGGGCGAGGTGCACGTGTGCTGAGATCCTGCGTTCTTTGTCTCTCGGACGCTTCGCCTCTCGCTCCTCTCAATTCTCCAGTCCGTGCCCCATAGTTCTGGGGTATTCTAGATTGCTGCTATGGGGAAGACGCTGAGTTTTCCCTGTGTTTGGGTGAGGGGCACTGCCATTCTTCCACTAGCGGTGCTCGCGGAATCTTCTCGGTTACGTTGTGTCGTGACACGTTCGTGCCTACGTTTTGCAGGTGAGTTTATGCGGTCTGGCATCTCTTTCGGCCAGGCACTGGTTCGTTGTTTTTGGATACGAATATAAGAACATCAGAACACGGGTGATTGCAGCAGGCCTATTGGGCCATACGAGGCAGCTCCTATTTATACCCATCCAGTCCCACTCTTATGTATGTCCAACCCATGCTTGAGTCCAGCTAGGGGCCCCACCTCCAGCAGGTTACAAGGTACAGTGGTGGGGGTATATGTTAGGGAGTACATGTTACTGTCAGGATGTTCTGAGGTGACATTTTGCTGCAGTTTTCATACTGTGGTTGCGTGTTGGGGATTGGTTGTTAGGCATTTCCTTGTTCGTCTGGGTTAATGGTTGCCAGGAGGGGTCACGGCCCCGTTTTTCGGGGTCCTATCTGGGTCACTCATTCCTTGCCCGCCTTGCAATGCCTTGCTCAGCCCTTCCATATACATTGGATTCTCTGTACAGTTCTTACCTAGTTGTACTTTCATAGTTGTGTTTGCGGGAGTTGAGCTTTGGCTTTTTGGTCCCGCTTCTCACCAGTCATTCGCTCATGTGCAAGTTCCTGAGCCTGCTGGGCTCTATCGTATCTGCGCTTGAAGCTGTGTGTGGTGTGATCCTCCACCACATCTCTTCCTCATGCGTTCCGCTTTCCTACTACTCTGACACTGCTCTACTTCTTTCCCATGTCTCTATGCCTCATTTGGGCTCTCATTCCACCACTGTCCCCTGGTGCGAGTGCCCCTAGGGTTCCGTAGTCAGCCTTTCTCTATCTTCTCAATTCCTTTGAGAATCTTAAATGTGGTAATCATATCCTCGTAGCTCGTACTCCTTGGTTCGGGTACTGGTCTGGTGGCATACCTTTGCACCTTTTTCCTTTTTGTCTTGTGTTGGGACGTGTCGCACAACTGTGTTGTTGGCGAGGCTTGTTGGGACATGCCCAGTGGCTCTGTGTTGTTGGTCGTGTCCCTTTTATTTCATTTGCTACTTGCCTTCTTCGTTCCTCATCTTCCTGCTACGCTCTTGTCCCTGGGCGTTGGTGCTGGAGCTTTTCTTCTGGTCTTTTCTTGAGTTTTTCCGTTTTCTCATTTTGTCCTACACAAAGGTTGTGTGTTTTGTTTGTGCCTTTTGGATCTCCTGTTGCCAGGTTTGGGTTCCTGATTTCCTGGCTTGCCCTTCCTGTTGGCATTTTCACGGTCTCTCGGTGTTCCTTCTCTAGAGTCTCGCGTTGGGACTGTCGTCTCTGATCTCCTGGCGGGCTCGCTGGCGTTGGGATGTTTTTCTGTACGGCAGATGTTCCATCTCCTCCTTTGCCGGCTTGGGTTTCCGGCTCTGCTGGCTCCGTGGTCACACCCGAGATCTAACCGCGGCTCCACCTCTTCCTGGGCTCGATTGGCCCATGGCGGGGCTGGTTCGGTTCTGCCTCGGGTCTCTCACCTGTTGGTAGTCGGGTGGCTTCGTTGATGTGCTGTTGACCTGCGTGCTTCTTCTTAGCGGCAGTGTTTTCTGTTTTTGCAGTCTTTCCTTTTCCTTCTGTCCCTTCTTAGGTAGCTGTGTTTGTTGGCGTGGTCTTTGTCCTTTTCTTGTGGAGGTTAGGGGCCGTCATCTACCCCCACACTGTCGCCTCGTATTGTGCAGCGCTGGCGGAGCCGTTTCAGCTTGCTTTCTGTATTGGTGTTACATCTGTGCCGTTTCACAAGCTGTCTCATGCGTCGTTTCGCCTTCGGCCTGTTCATGCGCCGCGCCTGAGCCGTCCTGTCATTGGACAGAGTGCTCTCTTTCTTTCTTCTCCACGGTTTGTTGAGGCCCCTTCGGTTCAGGTTTGTTTCTCTGAGGCTCTTTTTCTGTTGGCATTGGCCTCTAGGGATCGGGTCGGTGAGCTTCATGTTTTGTGTCCAGTCGCAGCCTTCCGCCGTTATTTGCGAACTGTGTCCGGGGATGCGCTTTAGGTTGATCCGGTTTCCCTTCCCTGTTCGCGGGTGTGGGTCTCCCAGGTTGTCTGTAGGGTTGTTAAGGCTAGCCAGGCTGCGGTCTATCCCCGTGCCCATGAAGTTTCCAAGTTCGTTGCTCTTGCTGCCGTCTTTGGCAACATGTCCTGGGCTGACATTTGGGCACGGGGTTTTTGGCGGTCGAACAGAGTCCTGGCTACTCGTTACCTTGTGAACGTCTCTGGGCCTAGTCAGGCCTGTGTCGCTTTGGGTTGGCGGTTGCAGCAAGTTCTCGACTTCGGGTTGAGGAGTGAGCAACGACCGCCTCCCGGGTAAGTCCCTATTCTTTTCCTCTGTGGGTAGTCCGGGGAGCAGAAGAGGATCCCCTCAGAAAACCAGCACTGAATGTAATGAAACGCCATTTTCTGGGAGAGACCCAGAGGCTCCCCGGCATCCCTTCCTCCCTCCAGTCGGCGTTATTTTCGCGTGTTTTGACATCCAGCCTCAGAACTGAAGAGTGGATAGCCGGTGTGAGGGGTCTGGGGCTTCCTCTTCCCTCTCCCAGGGAGGGAGGAGCTGCGCAGACAGCGACGTGTGACATTATTTTTTGCTTATTTCTTTTATGGGAGTTCTATCTACTTGTTCGGCTTGTGGTAGCAATAATTTCACCAGAATAGGGGTTTGTTTTGGGATGCTTACCTTTCTGGGTGCCTAACCTGATCGATGGCAGACATACAATGCTTCCAACCACATGGAGGTTTCTATAGGCCATTGCTCCCCTTGCCTTTTCTGAGTGGGCCAAGTTCTGGCTCGTGGTCCCCGGTAGGCCCATAGAACTCCATACACATGACTGATGTCAAAGTCTAACATTAGCATATAAGAACATAAAAACAAAGGCAACTGCAGAAGGCCTATTGGCCCATACGAGGCAGCTCCTATTTATAACCACCCAATCCCACTCATATACTTGTCCAACCCGCGCTTGAAACAATCGAGGGACCCCACCTCCAGCACGTTACGTGGTAATTGGTTCCACAAATCAACAACCCTGTTACTGAACCAGTATTTACCCAAGTCTTTCCTAAATCTAAACTTATCCAATTTATACCCATTGTTTCGTGTTCTGTCTTGTGCTGATACTTTTAATACCCTATTAATATCCCCTTTGTTATGTCCATTCACCCACTTGTAAACCTCTATCATGTCACCCCTAACTCTTCGCCTTTCCAGTGAATGCAACTTAAGCTTTGTTAATCTTTCATCATATGAAAGATTTCTAATTTGGGGAATTAACTTAGTCATCCTACACTGGACACGTTCAAGTGAATTTATATCCATTCTATAATATGGCGACCAAAACTGAACTGCATAATCTAAATGGGGCCTAACTAGAGCAAGATATAGCTTGAGAACCACACCAGGTGTCTTGTTACTAACGCTGCGATAAATAAATCCAAGTGACCGATTTGCCTTATTACGAACATTTATGCATTGATCCTATTGTTTTAAATTCTTACTAATCATAACTCCCAGATCCCTTTCGCAATCCGACTTCGCAATCTCAACACCATCTAGCTCGTATCTTGTAACTCTATCATCATTACCTAACCTCAGAACTTTACATTTATCAGCATTAAACTGCATCTGCCAAGCCTTTGACCATTTCAAAACCCTATCTAGATCAACTTGAAGTGATAGTGAGTCCTCCTCCGAATTAATTTCCCTACCGATTTTCGTATCATCGGCAAATTTGCAAATGATGCTACTCAAACCTGAATCTAAATCATTTATATATATATTATAAACAACAAAGGTCCCAGGACAGAGCCTTGAGACACTCCACTTACAACATTTTCCCACTCTGACTTGATTCCATTTATACTAACTCTTTGTTTCCTTTGGTATAGCCATGCCCTAATCCAGCTTAATATAGCACCCCCAATACCATGGGACTATCTTTTTAATCAGTCTTTCATGTGGCACTGTATCAAAAGCTTTGCTAAAGTCAAGGTACACATCACAATCCTTACCACTATCAACTGCCTCAACTATGCTAGAATAAAAAGATAACAAATTTGTTAAACATGAACGGCCATTTATAAAACCATGTTGCGACTCAATTATTAATTTATGTTTTTCAAGATGAAGACAAATTTTATTTGCTATTATAGATTCGAGTAACTTTCCCACAATAGACGTTAGGCTAATTGGTCGATAGTTAGACGCATGTGATCTATCTCCTTTCTTGAAAACTGGTATCACATTAGCAACTTTCCAAAACTCTGGCACTCTTCCTGACTCTATTGATTTATTAAATATGGTTGACAGTGGGTCACAAAGCTCCTCTTTGCATTCTTTAAGCACCCTGGCAGTAAGCCTAGTAAGCTCCGGGGAGCCTCTGGGTCTCACCCAGAAAATGGCGTTTCATTACATTCAACGCTGGTGTTTTACTTTTTGTTTTTATTTTCCTTGCCTGGTGTGGCTATAGTTCCACTTATAATAATTTGGTGGCCCCCATGAATGTACACATTACAGGGGTTTCAGTGTTTGATCTCCCTTCTTGTTAGCTTTGGGTCTTAACCAGTTAGCAACACCTTGCCCGGGTTTCCCGAAGCAGTCAGCCTACTGACCTTCGAAAACACTTTCAAGGCTCGGTGGACCTATTGATGCATTTTCTGAGTTCCAGCCCACCTCGTGCAGATTTGAAGGTTGCTGTGTGCCCTTATCTCAGGGTGACAGTCATCACTTTTGCCTCTGTCATTCTGCCTGTTGGGTCAACAACACCTTTGACCCAGAGTCTTGCGAGTCGTGTTCTCTGCTTGTTCTCCAGTACTGTTCTGGTGACAATTCAGTTAGGGTTCAGGCAGCATCTGCATTGCATGCTAGGTTTAGGTTTCTGCAACTCGCTAGGGTAGTTTTCCATCCAGATCCCCGGCGGCTGCCCTGCTTTTTTTTATTGGGACCCCTGACCTGGGGGTATTAGTCGCTTCGACTTTGGTTCAATCCGTGCTCCCTGGTCCTTCCCATGTTATTCATCCTGCACCTCCCCTTCCCATCCCCTCCCCCCTTCTTCCAGCTCCCAAATGTCTGAGGCTTTTGAAGTCTTGGCAGGGTTTAGTTGGTAATGAGACTCAGTCAGCTTCGGGGGCAGCCCCATTCGAGTTGGGGACGGAGGCACTAGAGTCGGGTTCCTGCTTCAGAGGTTTTCTGGGTCCAACCAGCATGTCCCCTTCTTTTCAGCCTTTCCCCTGGACTCTGCCTTTTCTTCAGGAGAAGAGGATATGGAGGACGGCTGTGCCCTGGGGTACTGGGCACAGCCTGGGCACTTGAGGGACCCTGGGTCTGGGGGAGGAGTTGACCTGGTGGGGGGCCTTGGGCCACCCTTTGACCCCGCCTGGGTGTTGGTGCCTTGTTTGCAGGGCTTGTTGTTGCAGGGGGGAGGGGTTTTCTTACCCCCCTTCCCTGTATGAATATGAATTGGGGTCGGCTCCGGGTTCCCTTGGGTTCCTCGGCTTCATCATTTCGGAGGTTTTCTGCCTCTCGAATCTCACCAAAGGAGGTTTGGGAGGCTGTTGCTGCATAACACCTCTGAGACTCGGATTCCGCCTCTGTGATGGATCTGTCCTTGTTTGAATTTGGTTCTTCTTCCCCATTTGGGTGGCATTTGGAGGTTCCAGAGTCTTCCTGGCTGGCAGACTGCCCATTCTTTTCGTTGGGGGGCATAGCAATGGTTCTGTCGGACCCGTACGCTTGAGTGGCGAGAAACTTCTACCGTTCTGCAGGTTTACCTAGGGGGGGGGGAGAAGAGTTTGAGCGCCTTAATGCGTGCTTTTTTCACCCTTGTGCTCTCTCGGGATGTTGGCCTTGTGCAGCTGCACGTGCAGGTTCCTACCATTTCGGTATCATTGGTTGCTGAGGAGTCCTGTCTTTAGGAGGATGTGGAGGCATTGAGTGTCAGGCCTTCGTTTGGTGTGCTGGCCTCGGAGGCTTGGGCATCGGCTGCGATATTGAAGCTATTTACACCTATACTGGAGGCAGTGTGTCTGCTCTTTGCTTCTCGCCTTGCGTACCATCAGGCTGTGCTCGCTCTCTCTTTGGAATCCACTTGGGCCCTGGCTCTTAGGTTTTCGTCGCCGTTTTGTCCGATGCTGTTTGCGGAGACTGCTGTCACCCAGTTTCTGCAGGTGGCTTCGTTTAGTTGTCATCCTATAACGGACTTGTTGGTTCTCCGGGGTATCCGTTCTCGGCCTTCTTGGAGGGGTCGTGCCAGGGCTTAGGGTTCTGCTGGTTAGGGTGGGCCATTGATGCCAGCTTCTGAGTCGATGCTTCCTTCAGAGCCAGAGTCGTCTGGTCGGCACGGTGATTGCTCTGTTCGTCGGCCAGCTTCTCATAAGGGGCGTCGAGCCATTCGCGGTTCGCCCGGTTGACGGGGCAATTGGGAAATAGAAGAAATACAGAAAACATATACGGCATATATAGACGCAATAAAGCACCTAAATTATTGGGATCCTCTCAAAGCTCTCCAAATGTACTCACTAGAAAGGAGAGAAGAGAGATACCAAATAATATACACGTAAAAAATACTGGAGGGCCAGGTCCCAAATCTACACAGTAAAGTAACAACATACTGGAATGAGCAATATGGAAGAAAATGCAGAATAGAACCAGTGAAGAGCAGGGGTGCCACAGGCATAGAGATCACTGTATAAACATCAGAGGTCCACGGTTCTTCAACACCCTCCTAGCGAGTATTAGAAATATTGACGGAACAACTGTGGACATCTTTAAGACAAAATTAAATAAATTTCTCTAAGGAGTGCCGGAGCAATCGGGCTGTGTTGGATATGTGGGCCTGCTCCAAGCAACAGCCTAGTAGACCCAGCTCTCACAAGTCAAGCCTGGCCTCGGGCCAGATTTGGAGAGTAAAGGAACTCCCAGAATCTCATCAAGCAGGTATTAAGCAGGGCAGCTTTGGGGGCTGCCCCATTTGAGTCAGAGATGGAGGCATTCTAGCCTGCTCCTCCTACCAAGGCTACTGGGTTCAACCAGCAGACCCCCCTTCTTTTCTGCTGCCGTTGATATGGAGGGGTTGCTCTGCCCTGGAACCTGTGGAGAAGTGTATCTGGGGGGGGGGGTCCTTGGGCCCCCCCTTTGATCTCGTTTGGGGTTTGGTGCCCTCTTTGTGGGGTTTGTTGTTGCAGAGGGGAGATGTTTTCTTATCCCCCTTCCCAGCATGAGTATGAATTGGGGTCGGCTCCTTCCCGAGTTCGGTTCCGGGTTCCCTTGGATTCCTCAGCTTCATCATTCCGGAGGTTTTCTGCCTCTCGAATCTAGCCTAAGGAGGTTCGGGAAGCTATTGCAGCTTACCTCCTGCGAGACCCGGATTTTGTCTCTGTTTATGGATTCGTCCTCGTTTGAGTTCGGTTCTTCTTCCCCATATTGGGTGCGTTATGAGATCCTGGAGTCTTCCTGGCTTGCAGACTGCCCTTTCTTTTCGCAGAGTGTGTGGCATAGGTTGTGTCAGACCCGCTCGGTTGAATGGCAGGAGGCTGCAACCGTTTTGCAGGCTTATATGGGAGGCAAGTTTGAGTGCCTTAATGCATGCCTGTTCGCCCCTGCACTTCCTCGGGATGTTAGCCTTGTACAGCTGCATGTACAGGTTCCCACCATTTCGGCGTCTTTGGTGGCTGAGGACTTGCACGCTCATGGGCATTTGGCCCCGGTTTTATACCTCTTTTTCCCTTCTCGAGTTGTTCTCGGACTGGGTTGGGGAAGATGTGGAGGCGTTGAGGGCTGGGCCTTCATCTGGTGTGCTGGCCTCGGCAACTAGTGTTGGCCGCATTCTTGAAGCTGTTTGCGACGATTCACAGGGTGGCGGTATTCTCTGTTCATTGCTTCTTGCTTAACGTGCTGCCAGGCCGTGCTTGCTCTCTCCTTAGATTCCGCTTGGGCCCTGGCTCTTAAGTTTTCATCAACTTTTTGTCCATTGCTGTTTGTGGAAGCTGTTGTCACTCGGTTTCTGCAAGCAGCCTCATCTACTTGTCATCATATGTCAGACTTGTTGGTTCTCCTGGGGGGGGGGGTGTTCTCGGGTTTCTCAGAAGGGTTGTGCCAGGGCTCGGGGTTCTTCTAGTCGCGGTGGGCCATTGGTGCCAGTTTTTGAGCCGATGCTTCCTACGGAGCCGGTGTCGTCTGGTCGGCGCAATGCTCGTTGACTGACTTCTCATAAGAGGCCTCGGCCCTTTCTGTGGGAAAACGGACTTGTGGGATTTATTTATTTAGCAATTTATATTAATGAATTTTATTTTTTAATTTTTATTTAATTTATATAGTAATTTATTTTTTATGTTAACTTATTTCGATTGTAGACTGTATGATGTTTAACCCTTGGGCCGCTAAGGGTCGTAATGGCTTCAATACCCACAGGCGCAACAACAACAAAAATCCATAAAATACTTTCGTCTTATAAAAGTGTTCATTTGTATGCCCCTGATCACGGGAAAAAATATCGTAGGTGGCATATTTTGGGTGCAATAGGGCGGGGAAGTGTTGCAATATATATATATATGTAACTTTATTACACATAGAAATCACAATAGCGTGATGCATCAATGAACAAATCCACAAAGGCCATGACGAGGATTCGAACCTACGTCCGAGATCATCCCAGACGCTGCCTTAGTCGACTGAGCTATGACATGGTAAAAGAGTTTTAAGAGAGAAGTAAGGGTGAAGAGGTAGAATGACCTATTGACATAGCTCGTGTGCATGGGGGAGTTGTGTAAAACCATGGTTTGTGTCTCGGAGAGGCTGCAGGATCTAAGTAAGTTCAGTAGAACTTCTGGTTTCAACTCTTTTACCATGTCGTAGCTCAGTCGATTAAGGCAACGTCTGGGATGATCTTGGACGTAGGTTCAAATCCTCGTGACGGCCCTTGTGGATTTGTTTATATATGTAACATCTGTTATTTAGCGATGATAGTATTACAGAAGATCTTCGACTGTGATAAAACTGACCAGAATTCTGATAATAGCAGGATTGTGGTGATATTTAGTGGTGCTCCATGGTGGGATGAGTAATGCTTAGGGAGGGAGGGGGTAGTAGCGCCGTCTTCTGACTGTGAGTGGCCACCTTTTATTGACTGGACTTACCATACCAGCTTAGTGGTTCGCTATGGTGAACACAAATGTAGATACTTATATATAACAAGTTGTAATAACAGCAATAGGAGTATGTTGGGGACCGCCATTTTGGTGTGGGAGGTGCATCGTCTGCATGACATCATACATGTATCGTCATGTTGTTTACTGGTGGCCACTGTGGTCTTTGGGCACCATACCAGCTTATTTATACAGGCATGGTGAATAAAACATGTAGATACTTATATATAATGTGTGTATATAGTGTAATAACACCACAAACAGTATTGTAGGAGAAGAAATATTAATGTGTCTGACCTTGAACCAGTGACGGCAGCAGCCACCAGCTGACTGTGTATGTGGCTACGTCTCTTATTGCTTGAACTCACCACACAAGCTTAGATGTACAGTTATGGTGAACAAAACATGTAGATACTTATTGTGGGACATTTGGGGCTTGACTCTATTTATTTAAATATTAATGTAATGAAAATCAATTACGAAGGACCACCCGCTTTTATAGTAAAGAGGGAAACTAATAAAATGTGATCATTAGAAAATTCCTAGAGGAACCAGTAACTATGGATAAATACTAGAAAATATAATCACTTGTATAATTAATGGGCTGTATAATTTAATTGAATCAAAGCCTCAAACACCTACATTGGGGGGGGTATTACTAGAACTTCATATATGTCTAGGAACTAGTGTGGTTCGTACACCAGTTCATTATGTAATAACTTAATCCAATGACCAATTATAGAATCAATAAATTTGTCACCAATAAGAATACAGATTATGAACATCAGAAATTAATGATTATAATAAACACGTGTTAATCCAGAAAACAGTGATCCGTAGCAATAATGCACTACAGATAATGTAATTAATGGAATACGGAAAAGGGTCTTAGCTTGAAGACGTTTTCAAAGACATCGGTCATGAATCATCCTCGGAATCTCCTGAACTCATCATGGAACACTGGGAGATGATTAACACGGGAAATGACAGCTCGGGGAATTCTTCACACACAAGCTGCAAATCAAGATATATTCAGTAGCAACATATTGGGCTGCTAAATATCTATGTTCAAGAAATTAAAAATGGAGAGTGGAAACAGATAATAACCTGTGTTTTATTTTAGTCGCTCGGCGTGACGACAAGCTACCCGGCTATAACCTATCCATAATGATGCATCAAAAGGGAGTAAAGATACTTAGCTAATAGGGCACTGTGTAAGTTGAGGCTTGCCGAAGCTCGCGTCCTAGGTTCTGGCGTCGTAATAACGAGCACGTGGCGTCGAGCCTAGCCTAGATGTTGAAGAGCTTCTCTGGCCAGTCACGTTGGGCTACACGGAACAAATTAACAGGTTCCAGGCTGAACGTCAAGTTAATTCTCGTTGACGATTTACCACGATGTATCCTGTGACACTGACACCAGCTAAGTTGCTATATTCTGCAACAATTCTTCACACCTCACGGTGGCGACTTTCCTCCTCCACACGCTCTCAGTGGCGTCTTCTCGAGTAATGGCAGTCTCTCCTCTCCCCGCCCCGCGTCCAGCGTGTAACAGCATTTGTTACACGAATTATTACTACGAATAATATCATTTCTCGGCAGGTGCGACTGAAATGCTGGGATAATGACGGGTTTATTATGCAGAGGAGTTAGATAATATTATTTGCTCGTTTTACGATGGTAAACGAACAATGGAGATGAATGTAATTCTCTCTCCTGGCATTCACGCGTGACGTTAAATTTATTACCTAGATAACAGTTGTAACTAGAAACGGTCTATTTGGCATTATTTGGGAGTCAGGTTATCTGTAAATAATTATCACACAGAACACCACTATTTTTAGAGAATCAAACTCAATTCTCTGACACACTGGACATAGATGTGTTTATTATAATGGAATCTGACGCAATACTGGCGTCTGGTTACGTAAGAATTCTAAGCCTTATTGTACAGATACAATTATTAGTACATGTGAACTCTACGGTTGGTTGATATTAATTACTACAGTGATTAGTAGATTTAGTAATAATTAATAATAATACAACAGTGTTGTATTATGTTGGAAATTTCCAACATAACTCCGGGGGGAGAATTTTCGGGTCGCATGTGTAATGTGGAGCACTGACATACCCATCCCGAAGTTGGTATTAATATTAGTATTAGTATGTTAGTATGTTAGTACACACATAACGAATGTCCCGTATTTGTCAAGGACATACAAGAAACTTAAGTCTTGCAGATTTCATGTTAAATGGAACATGTTATTATGAATTACCTAAAGCTAATAACTAAGAAAGCTTACAATAAACTCTGTGACTGGTGTCGCAATGACCTGTAATGTTTATGTTACTAAGTCTCAAGTCTGTAAACTCTCAGATACATCTAGATAAATAATGTTATTTATAGCCTATACAACAATTATGGATTTAAATCACACAATTCAAATACTGAGAATCTACTGTGATGAGAATGTCCTGGGTCATAGTGACGTGTAATGATTTGTTACTTGACATCACACCACAGTATCATCATGGTTACTTAAATTGGATGTAAAGGGAATTACTCTTGGTCAGAGGTGTAATAGGCTTGTAGTTTCCGCTTGCATTGTTGAGCAGCAGCTCTAGTAGGGCGATTGCTCGGTGGATCAGAATTACTGTCCTCGGAAACTACTGGGGAAGCTGGCTCTGGCAGACCCTCTCGTTCTGCTAATTCGAGGGGTACCAACTTCTCTAAAGTTTTCAGAGTAGTGTTGCCTCGGCATAAAACTTGCACTACTCTCAGGATACCTTGATGATCTGGATGAATGGCAACAATTTTGCCTATGGGCCACTCTGACCTTGGTCCATCACTGTCGACTAATACTAGGTCCCCTGGTTTAAGTTGTACTTTATTATAGGGACTCGAAGCTCTGTAGTGGTACTCTCGTAGAGCTGTGAGGTACTCTCGAGTCCACACCTCATTCCACCTGTCAATGACTCTTGAGAGATGTTGGTAACTTTCTACCAAGTCACTTCTTGTCACATGTGAAGGGTCTATGGGGTCCTCTTCGGCTATAGGTATGAGAGGGCTCAGTAGGCCTCCATGTATCAAGTGTGAGGGACTCAGAGGTTCTCTTTGGGAGAAATCATCGGACAGGTATGTTAATGGGCGGTTATTGACTCACGCCTCGATTTCCACAACAATGGTTTGGAAGTTCGTAGTAACTGATTTTTTGTCTGTGTAAGGTTTTTCTTAAACACTTCTTAACAGTGCCTATCATTCGCTCATAGAACCCACCTTGCCAAGGGGCTCTTGGTGCTATAAATTTCCAGTGACATTGTCGTCGCTGCAGGACTGACTGTACTTCTGGAAGATTCCAGACTTCTCGCAGACAGGCTTCTCCTGCCACAAAATTGGAACCATTGTCCGAGATCATTAGTTTGGGACAAGATCTGCGAGCTGCAAATCTGCGGAAAGCTTGGATGAAGGCTTCAGCACTCATATCTGAAGTCACTTCTAAATGTACGCCTCTGGTAGTAGCACACGTAAAAAGGCAAATGTAAGCTTTCACTGGTATCTTATCTGGGTTGCCAGTGAGAAGTAAGGCTCCTGTGTAATCAACACCAGTGGATTTCAAAAGGACGAAGATGAACCACTCTTTCTTCAGGGAGTGGTGGAGGTCCTGGGTAAGGACATACTCTAGCATCGTATCTTTTACAGATTACACAGAATTTAATAATTGACTTGACTGTCTGACGACCTTGAGGAAGCCAGTACTTCTGTCTAAGGTCGGTGAGAGTATCTAACACTCCACCATGTAAAGTACCATATTGATGGTGATGTAAAACTAGAAGTTTGGTGATGATGTGGTGACGTGGTAGAAGAATTGGATTCTTTGTGTCCAGATCAATTTTTGCATGAAGTAAACGTCCTCCACACCTTAGTATATTATGAGTGTTGGCATCATACCAGATACCTAGAGACTTAGTTAATTTATCTGGAAGATTTTCATATTCGCTTCCATATGTCTCTTGTTGTGCACGCTTGATCCAGTAGAGGATAGGATTGGGAAACTTATGTCGAATTCCTATCTTAGCAAGAAAGTCAAACACATGTGCAGTCACTCTTAATAACTTACTTAAGTTAGAATAATTGTGAGGATCAATGGCTAAGATTCGTTGAGGTTCTGGTTCTTTCATGGGAGTGGTGATATTGGTCACTATCACTTGTGGCTTTTGTTTGGGCCACTGACCACCAACAAGCCATGAAGGTCCATTGAACCACAGCGAAGACTTGATAAGTTGTTTTAGTGTTAATCCTCGAGATAAATAATCTGCAGGATTGTCCTTAGTAAGAACATGTCTGAATTTATATCCAACAGATAACTCATGAATTTCCTAACACAATTACTGACGTAGGGAGTCTTATTGTTGTTGTTTCTTACCCATTGTAAGACTGCCTCATTGTCTGACCACACGACAATCTCACCAAAGTGGATATTATTGAGTGTCTTTGCCAGGCAATGAGCCAATCTTACTCTCACCAGCAATGCAGTCAACTCCATTTGAGGTAAAGATCTCTTCTTAATGGGAGCAACTCTTGCTTTAGATGTGAGCAAAATTGATTGTGCACTATTAACTAAGTAGGCTACAGCGTCATACGCTTTGCCAGAGGCATCGCAGAAAACGTGCAAATTTGTGGGCAAGTTTGGTCCTGAAGCATTACGAGGAAATTTCAAAACGCCTAACTGATTAAAATCCGTTGAGAGTATCTGCCATTTAGCTTGTAACTCACTTGGTAACGGATCATCCCATCCCATATGTTTCTGCCAGCACTCCTGCATTAGGAGTTTGCCCCTTATTAATATAGGACTAAGTAAGCCTAAAGGGTCAAATGGTTGACTGACAAACGAGAGCAATGTTCTCATGGTAAGGGTTGAGTTATCGGTTTGTACTGACTTGACATTCATCTCGTCAGTACTTGTGTTCCATTCCACGCCTAGAACCTTTAATTGATTGGGCACCTGATAACCTGGAAATTCTTTCTCGATTACCTGGTTTAATGATTCATTATTTGAGGCCCATGACTGTAGTGGCATATTGGCTCCTAATATCTCACGGTTAGCCTCATGGTAGATTTCTACCTAATTGGTTTGATCATTAGTAGTTCCCTGGAAATTGTCGACATACAAGTTGTCACTAATGTTTGCCTTATAAGGGCTATTTGACTTCCTCAAATGTGTGTCTAATGTTGCTAGCAATAGAAATGGGGAAGATGTCGCTCCGAATAATACTGAGGCAAAACGATATGTGATGATATCACTGTTAGGATCCAGTGGAGTCCTTAATCCAGAGAAACTTAGTGTAGTTACGATCCTCGTCCTACAAACCTACTCGGAGGAAAGCTTTACTGATATCGGCAGTATAAGCGAAAATACCAGTGCGAAATCGTAACAGCACATCATGTAGCCTTTGTGTTAGGCTAGGTCCCGTTTGGAGACATTCATTTAAAGACACACTGCTTGGCTTCACTTTAGCACTATAGTTGAAGACAATACGGATAGGTGTTGTCAATGAATCTTTCACCACAGGGTGATGAGGTAAATAATGACCTATTTTCCGGTCATCGTTATCAACAACTTCGATAAATTTACTGTTGAGTTGTTGTTGGATGAGTTGATGATACATGTTCAGTTTGTCTGGCTGCTTCTGTAGTCGTGTTAATTGAGACTGCAATTGTGAGGCTGCCATAAAATAATTAACTGGAAGTTGTGGATGATTCAACTTCCATGGGAGTCTTACCCAATATTGTTTATCTTTATAGACAACTGTATCCAGATATTGCTGGTAAGTCCACATATCATCAGGGCTTGGTTGCTCAGGGATAATACCTAAAGTGTCTAAATCCCACAGACGATGTACAGGTGGATCCGACTCAATACCTTCAGATATTTCTCTGAAACGTAGGGGTGACTGTTCCAAGCCCAGTCACGCCACTATTATGTTGTTAGATTGTTGGTTTGTTGACGCTGGATTTTGTTGGAAAAGCACCGGTCCAGTAAGCAATTTGCCTCCAGCAGATGACAACAAATTCATTCCGTGTTGTCTGGTGCATCCAGTTATAAATTTGTAATAATGATCCGCGCCTATAAGTACTCCAACATCAGTGAGGCAGTCAGAATTTATTTTGTAGTCTGCTAGCCTCATGCGGTTTCGTTTAAGATGTTTCGCAGTGCGAGCTAACCCTGTGACCTGCAGGTCTGTAGGAAGTTTATCTACTACTACCGCTTGTATTGGACTAGTGGAAGATCCAAGTCTCACTAATACCTTAACTACTTGGTATTCACGAGGTCCACTATTAGTCAAGAAACCAGAAATATTTAACCTCACACTTTTGGCAGGTTTTAAATTTAACTGCTCTACTAACTGTTGTGTAATGAAGGTTTTCTGTGATCCTTGATCAAAAGACCTCTAGTGTTAACTTTAGATTTCCTGTTTATTAGTCTAAATTGAGCTGTAGGCAGAGTGGTATTATTGCCTGACTCAGTAGCAAGTACATTTATTTCTTGATGCACTTTGCAATATTGCACTGTGGTAGAATTCGTGGAATTCTCCCCAGTGGTCATGGATTGAGTAGAAGTTTTTCTACATAAGGCGTAGTGATGTACACCTTGGTTGCATCTATTGCAGGAACGTAGCTGCACTACACATTTTTTGGGATCATGAGAGCCCATGCACTTGGTGCACTTGTGTGTTTCTTGCAACCTTTTAATCCTAGCATTATAAGTAGGATAAACAGAGCATTGGTAGGTGCCATGTCCTTGATTACAAAACAGACACCTCCTTTCTTTAGTTGACTTGATCTCTTTAGTAGACAAGTCGTGGGTTGTCTCAGAAGGAGACACCGAATAAGTACCTACATTACCACTTCTTTTTCCAGTGGATGGAGTAGTCTTAGATTTATATTTATTAGACTTATTTAAAGTCTGTTTGGGTTTGACTGAAGTGTCAATTTGAGCTGAGTTACGATGGGAGTTAGTAGAGGAGTTTGAAACTTTCTCCCCATCTTGGTTGGCTCTTTGTCTTTCGACTAAGGTATGTAGACCTGCGATTTCTTTCAAAGTCAAAAAGGTCTTATTGTACATCGTACACAACTTATGTAAGGTTTCTCTTGGCAATTTTCGCCTAACAACTACTTTGGTCATCCATTCAGCTGACTGAATTTGGACTTTAAGGGTTAAGGCCTTGAGTAAAGACTCTAACTCTAGTCTGAAAGTTTGGAGAGAATCTGTGGAATTATTAGCAGAGGGTAAATCTAGCAATTTTTGAACTAAGACAGTAATAGTTCTCTCCGTGTTATCGTAGTTGGTTTTGAGCAATTGAACAGCCAATGTGTAACCATCACTGGTCAGTGTTATATTAGAGATTACCTTCAAGGCTTCATTTCGTAACAAGCCTTGTAAATAAGTGAATTTGGTTGTTTGAGGAATGTTGACTTTAGAGTCTACTGCATCTACGAATTTACTCCAGAAATCATCCCAACTTTCATTCTCATTACCAGAGAATGTGGGTATATTGATTTGAGGTAATTTGACCTCAGGATCTGTACGTGCAGCAGAAGCTACTGTCAGCTTGTTTTTAGCAATTTGCTTCTTAAAGGGTAGAAGTTTAACCCGTATATCTTCATACTGAGCTAAATCATCTATAACTTCCTCAAGTTCACTACTATCTACAGAAGTTGAAAGAAGTTCTGTCAAATACAGACTCATGTGTTGCTTAATATGGGCAAATTTGCTTTCAGCAACTTGCAAATCTTCTAGTTCAAAGTAATCAACAGTTCACTGTTGTGACAGATTTTGGCATTTATTAATCTGTCGGGTCAAATGACCTTTCAGACCGATAAGGGTCCTTTTCATTTTGGTAGCCGTTTCCATTTTGTTGGGTAAAGGCTGATTTGTCAGTAAATATTTGTTACTGAGATAACTGGGATATTGACTCATTCAGTGGAGCTCAATATCAATGAGAATAGCCTAATATACTTCAATAGACTATAGTTTTACCTACCTAACAAGTGATAGCTAACTATTTTGAGTAGTGCTCGAACTTCACCATTAACTTTCGTCCGGTTAGCTCTTCTATATCACCATTAGATGTAATGGTGATCATTCAGCAATACACAAAATAGATACATACAAAATAATGAGCACAAAAATGAAATAATATGGAGACACTCCAATCAGAGTTATCTCAAAGTTTAATCCCACCCTTGATAGGGTCAGCACAAATAGTATAATTCATACACTACTGACTAGCTTAAGTCTAGTCTAGATAATTCCTACCTAAGAACTATAAATTTATTTAGTCTGGGCTTGTACCAAATTCAGCACAATCTCAGCCTAAATTCTACCTAATAAGATTGGTAAAGATTATTGTGGTGCAGTAAGGTGAATATAATTGTGCTGTATTTTTGGGTTTTTTGTTTTTATAGTTTATAAGTGTGCACTTGCACACACAAGTGAAAACAATTATGTACAGTTAAGTTTGGCTTGTTAGCCACAGCCGTTTGTGATAGTTGATGGTGTTGATCAATTTGCCAACCACATGCAACCTAGACTCACCTGACAGGTGTACACCATCTCTGGCCAGGTTTTGTCTATAAGGTCTGGCTGTAAATTGGATATAAGTGGCATCCAATCTCACTCGTTTTTTCAGCCTGAAATTTATGTACTTAGTAGCTCTCTGGTAGTATTCTGGTGTTACTCCCCAACGATTATCTTGACTTGGTTGGCGAGGTTCCACTAACGTGAATACTACCGAATTACTGATGAGCTTGAAAGAAGAAATTATGGCTTTAAGGTGCTTGATCACCTCAGTTGGATGACGAGTAGGATGGATGTCATTACCACCTAAGTATATAATGGTTAGATGGTGAGGCCACTCTAACGCAGATGTTAGTGTGGAATTGTTATAAAAGTTATGAGCTGTCGCTCCTGGTGACCTAAAGATTCTTACTTCTGTATGAGGGATAGGTCTAAGTGTTGTGGGTAATTGACTGTGTCCCACGAGTGCTACCTTATACATGAGGTGAAAGTAGCAATGAATTGGTGTGACTTTAGACTAACTTATGTGTTACGCTGTTGGCAGACACAATTAATTAAATGGTTAGTCTAGACTACATCACACAGGGATTAGTTATTACTAATTAGTATTTATAATTATAATTTATGTTTATCCGGTTCGATAAAGACCATAATGTGGGACATTTGGGGCTTGACTCTATTTATTTAAATATTAATGTAATGAAAATCAATTACGAAGGACCACCCGCTTTTATAGTAAAGAGGGAAACTAATAAAATGTGATCATTAGAAAATTCCTAGAGGAACCAGTAACTATGGATAAATACTAGAAAATATAATCACTTGTATAATTAATGGGCTGTATAATTTAATTGAATCAAAGCCTCAAACACCTACATTGGGGGGGTATTACTAGAACTTCATATATGTCTAGGAACTAGTGTGGTTCGTACACCAGTTCATTATGTAATAACTTAATCCAATGACCAATTATAGAATCAATAAATTTGTCACCAATAAGAATACAGATTATGAACATCAGAAATTAATGATTATAATAAACACGTGTTAATCCAGAAAACAGTGATCCGTAGCAATAATGCACTACAGATAATGTAATTAATGGAATACGGAAAAGGGTCGTAGCTTGAAGACGTTTTCCAAGACATCGGTCATGAATCATCCTCGGAATCTCCTGAACTCATCATGGAACACTGGGAGATGATTAACACGGGAAATGACAGCTCGGGGAATTCTTCACACACAAGCTGCAAATCAAGATATATTCAGTAGCAACATATTGGGCTGCTAAATATCTATGTTCAAGAAATTAAAAATGGAGAGTGGAAACAGATAATAACCTGTGTTTTATTTAGTCGCTCGGCGTGACGACAAGCTACCCGGCTATAACCTATCCATAATGATGCATCAAAAGGGAGTAAAGGTACTTAGCTAATAGGGCACTGTGTAAGTTGAGGCTTGCCGAAGATCGCGTCCTAGGTTCTGGCGTCGTAATAACGAACACGTGGCGTCAAGCCTAGCCTAGATGTTGACGCGCTTCTCTGGTCGGTCACGTTGGGCTACACGGAACAAATTAACAGGTTCCAGGCTGAACGTCAAGTTAATTCTCGTTGACGATTCACCACGATGTATCCTGTGACACTGACACCAGCTAAGTTGCTATATTCTGCAACAATTCTTCACACCTCACGGTGGCGACTTTCCTCCTCCACACGCTCTCGGTGGCGTCTTCTCGAGTAATGGCGTCTCTCCTCTCCCCGCCCCGCGTCCCGCATTTGTTACACGAATTATTTACTACGAATAATATCATTTCTCGCAGTTGCGACTGAAATGCTGGGATAATGACGGGTTTATTATTCAGAGGAGTTAGATATTATTATTTGCTCGTTTTACGATGGTAAACGAACAATGGAGATGAATGTAATTCTCTCCCTGGCATTCACGTGTGACGTTAAATTTATTACCAGATAACAGTTGTAACTAGAAACGGTCTATTTGGCATTATCTGGGAGTCAGGTTATCTGTAAATAATTATCACACAGAACACTGCTGTTTTTAGAGAATCAAACTCAATTCTCTGACACACTGGACATAGAGTTTATTATAGTTTATTATAATGGAATCTGACGCAATACTGGCGTCTGGTGGCGTAAGAATTCTAGCCTTATTGTACAGATACAATTATTAGTACATGTGAACTCTACGGTTGGTTGATTTTAATTACTGCAGTGATTAGTAGATTTAGTAATAATTAATAATAATACAACAGTGTTGTATTATGTTGGAAATTTCCAACACTTATATTTATCGCCTGTGTATAGTGAACAAAACAGTATGGTTGGAGGAGTATGTTGGTGAGTGAGGAAGTGGTGGCAAGTGGTTGGTGAGTGAAGGCTTTTTGACTCACAATACCAACTTAGTGGTTCGTTATGGTGACCAACACATGCAGATACGTATATATAACCTGTGTATATAGTGTAATAACAGCAAAACTATTTGTTTTTGTTTTATAAACATAATAATTGAATCACTAATATGAACACAATAATTTTGAGTACAGCGATGGTTTACACTTTTTATTATACAAATATATCACAATACACACTATTGAATAATATTACTGCAAAAAAAGAAAAGAAAAAATCAGACATCAATCAGGCTGAACAGCTGTGCTGTGAGCTCATGCTGCGTGCACCAGCCTTGGTGGCTCGCTCAGTACTGACCCTCTCACACCCAGGAATGTTGGCCACGATTTTTTTTCTTGGTGGCGTCTGCCAACTATCGGTCGTGGCTGCACTATAGCTGCCCCTATCCCACGCGGGGTGTTTAGATTAAAGCGCTAGACACTAAAACAGCTATTAATGTATCGTGCGGTTCCGGTTTTGTTACTCAAATCATCTATATATGTATTGTGCGGTCTAAGGGTTAAAGTGGACTGTATAATATTAATTCCCACAAATAGTTTCCTATACAATCTGGGGGGTTATATTAATGTATTAGTCTATCACTCAGAATTATCAATTGGTAGACAATTCACTACAATGTTACTGGGTGTTAAACTACAACTACAATGGATTAGTTAATACATGGGGGAAGCTTTATCTGATAAGAAGGTTTCAGCATTTTGTTATTGTAGCAAGTGTAGCCTGCGAGTCATGTGGTCTTCCACATGAAACTTTCAGTGATTCTACATTAATAACTTCACCTCTCAGTTCGTCTGCCAACGAGATTGCGCAATAATATTTTCTGCACCTAAATTATTCTATTTACATGAATATTATAATGTTCTGAAATAAAGAGTTGAATTATTGCTCACCTTTGGGCTTGTTTTTTATATACAGCTTAACCTTCACAATGAAATAAGAGTTCTACAAATCATTTAGTATACTGTATGGATATAATGCCTTTCCAGGATGCGATGGTGTCGATTTGTACTGTCTAACTCTGCAACAATAACTGAACCATCCGTGGTTCAGGGACTGGCTAGGTTTCGTTATGGGGTAACAGGCTTACCGCTTTTGTAGCTTTCCTTTTGGCTTAAATCTGGAACCACACGTATTCACACATCTTACCCATGTTGTGGTAACCCATCTGCGCCTGCTAGGGGTTCGGGTTCTGGCTTACCTCAATAACTGGTTGGTGTGGGCTCCCAGCTCGCGTGCTTGTCTGCTTGCCAGGGGTGTGGTTCTTTCCCAGCTCGCTGGGTTCGGGTTCCTGGTGAACTAGAGAAAGTCCCGTCTGGTTCTCATGTGGGTCTCTCGGACCGTTTCCTTGTCTCTCCCTCCAGAGGCCTTCTCTCTCCCTCTGGAGGCGTTGCTGAGGCTGTAGACCCACATTATGCGGTTTCAAAAGGGCGGATGGGGTTCTGGGTCACTCGGCGGTTGCTCGGGCAGTTGTGTGGGAGTCTGAACGTTGCTGTGCTGGTTTACCTGCTGGGTTGGGTCTGGCTTTGGCGTCTGTTCTAGTTTCTTCGGGGCCGCCCTTCCACCTCTCTCACGATCGCTGGGTTTGGCCTCCGTGGGCCTTGTGTAGGTTGCTATGTCGCCAGCTTCCTCTTCAAGTTTTTCTGGGTTCAGTGCCTTGGCGCCTACCCGAGCATTTGCTCGATGTGTTCACGGATGCCTTATCTCTCAGTTGGGGCTTTGTGAACATTGCTTACCAGGCTGGCCAGGAGCGGTGGGCTCTGTCCTTTTGTCGAGTTCATAACACAGTGCGGGAGTTCGCGGCAGTTTGGCTGTCCCTTTGGAGCGTTCAGATCGCTCGGCAATTCACGATCGGCTCCATTCAGACTGTACTCCAGTGGTATATTGTCTGAACTGCGGGGGTTCTTTTCAGTCCTTGGCTCTTTGGGGCTGGTCACTTCAAGTAACTTGTCTGCTGGATTCTTTGCTTTTGGCTCTCCGTGCGGTTCATCCGGGGACTGTCCAACGGCCTGTCTCGGTTCATTCCCCTGTCCACGGAATGGACGGTCGACGCCGACTCCTTCAGTTGGCTTTGCCAAACGTACAGGCACCCAGAGGTGGACCTCTTCGCGTCGGCATGATCTCAGCGTCTACCGATATATGTGGCGCCTTTCTCTGACTGTGTAGCCATCGTGGTCGATGCCTTTCGGCAGGACTGGTGGCTGGCCCAGCATTGGTTTCAGGCGCTGCTTGCTCTGTGTCCAACCCCTCTTCTTCCAGCAGATCGGACTGGTCTGGTACATGACTGGTTTGGTCTACTCTTCTGCTCTTCACGTCTGGTCTTTTTGATGCGGGTGTATCACCACTTGTATGGTGATCAGGTGGCTTCTTTCATGCTGTCCCACCTGCAAGCTTCGTCTCGGCAACAGTATGAAGTTTCCTCACATTCTTTTTGCCATATCTTCTCTCTTTGTAGGTTGTCTGCTATTTCTGGTCGGGTTGTTTTGTCCTTTCTTGGCTATTTCAGGACTGTCATTTGATGCCTAATACTGTTTCCTATTGTGATTTCCTATTATTCCTATTTAACGCCTCTTATTGTGAGGCACTGGCGGAGGCTCTTTAGCTTGCGTTCGGGGTGATGTCACTTCTGCCCATTCTGTAACCTTTCTCGTGCTTTGTTTCACCTCCGGGCCGGCTCATGTGCTGCCTGGGCCGTCCTGGTCCTTTGACTGGGTGCTCTCTTTTCTTTCTTCTCCTCCGTTTGTAGTGGCCTCCTTCGGTTCAAGATTGTTTTGCCAAGGCGCTGTTTCTGTTAGCATTGGCCTGTGGGGGTAGAGTTGGTAAGCTTTGTGCTCTCCTCCGGTGCAAAGGTTTCTGCTCTTTAGGTCCTGGTGGTCGGTTTGTTCGGTTGCAGCTGTCTCCGTCTTTTCTGGCGAGGAATGAGATGGCGGCTTTCCAGAGGGGCCCTTGGGTCATTGATGCTTGGTTCGTCAGGCTGGGGGTGCACCATGTGTTGTTCGGTTGCGGCACTTCACCATTATCTGCATGCCTCAGCTTTTGTGGCTGGGAATACGCTCTGGGTTGATCCGCTTCCCCTCATTCCCTGTTCCAGGGCTAGGGTCTCCCAGGTCGTCCACAGGGTTATTAAGTATAGCCAGCCTGCAGTCTATTCTCGTGCCTATGTCGTTCTCAGGTTTGCTGCTTTGGCTGCCGTTTTTGGCAACATGTCTTGAGCTCACATTCGAGCACGGAGATTTTTTTTAAGTCGAACAGGGTTCTGGCCACCTGTTATTTGGTAAATGTTCCTGGTCTCGGTCGTTCTTATGTGGCTTTGAGTCGCAGGTTGGAGCCAGTTGTCTCGACTTTGAGTTGATGAGCGTGTGGCAGCTGCCTCCCGGGTAAGTCCTTCTTTTACTTGTCTTTGGTATCGTAGTTCCAGGGAGCCGAAGGGGCTCCCCACAGAAAACCAGCGTTGAATGTAATGAAACACCATTTTTCTGGGTGAGCTCGAAGGCTCCCTGGCACCCTTCATCCCTCCAGTTGGCGCATTCGTTTTGTTTTGATACTCGGCCTCTGAACTAGAGGTGTGAGTAGCCGGTGCATGGGGGTCCGGGGCAACGCCCTCCTGGGAAGTGGACGGGGGGACAAGTGGCGTGGCTGCGGTGTATGACGTTTGATTGTTTGCTTGTTTCTTTAGATTTGAGAGAGTTCTCCCTCTCTGTTTGGTCTTCGGTAGCAATTTTCTTACCATACTTTGAGGTTACCTTGAGGTGCTTCCCCGCGGCCCGGTCGTCGATCAGGCCTCCTGGTTGCTGGACTGATCAACCAGGCTGTTGGACACGGCTGCTCGCAACCTGACGTATGAATCACAACCTGGTTGATCAGATATCCTTTGGAAGTGCTTATCCAGTTCTCTCTTGAACAGTTATGTTATAACTGTTCAAGAGAGACTAGTTGACCAACACGCTTCCACTACACATAAGGGGCCAGTTATGCCCCTTATGTGTAGTGGAAGCGTGTTGAACAGTCTCGGCCCTCTGATGTTGATAGAGTTCTCTCTCAGAGTACCTGTTGCACCTCTGCTTTTCAATAGGGGGTATTCTGCACATTCTGCCATGCCTCCTGGTCTCATGTGATGTTATTTCTGTGTGCAGGTTTGGGACCTGCCCCTCTATTATTTTCAACGTGTAAATTATTATGTATCTCTCCCACCTGCGCTCAAGGGAGTTCAGATTTAGGCTCTTTAGTCAGTCCCAGTAGTTTAGATGTTTTACTGAGTAGATTCTAGCAGTAAATGATCTCTGCACGCTCTCCAGGTCAGCAATTTCTCCAGCTTTGAAAGGGGCTGTCATTGTGCAGCAGTACTCCACTCTAGAGAGCACTAGCGTTTTGAAAAGTATCATCATCGTTATAGCATATCTAGTGTGGAAAGTTTTTGTTATCTAACCTGCCATTTTTCTTGCAGTTGTGACGGCTACTTTATTGTGTTCTTTAAAGGTAAAGTCTTCCGACATGAATACACCCAGATCCTTTACATTGCCTTTTCGTTCTATGTTATGATTTGCCTGAGTTTTGTACAGTTCGTGGTTTCCGTTTTTATATTAATTTTTTCCGTAGCGCATGAGCTGGAACTTATCTTCGTTAAACACCATATTATTTTCTGTAGCCCGTAGAAAGACCTGATCTACATCTGATTGGAGCTTTGCCGTGTCCTCTATGTGGCCTACTCTCATGAAAATCTTAGTGTCATCTGCAAAGGATGATACAGTGCTATAGATTGTGTCCTTGTCTATGTCCGATATGAGAATGAGAAAAAGTACTGAAGCAAGCACAGTACTCTGGGGAACTGAGCTCTTCACGGTTGATAGGCTGGATTTTATTTTGTTGACTATTACACATTGGGTTCTGTTACTCAGGAAATTGTAGATCTGCCTATTTTTCCCGTAATACCTTTTGAACGCATTTTATGTGCAATAAAACCATGGTCACATTTGTTAAAGGCTTTTACGAAATCTGTGTAAATTACATCAGCATTTTTTTTGTCTTCCATGGTATCTAATGCCATGTCATAGTGGTCCAGCAACTGTGACAGGCAAGAGCGCCCTGTTCTGAAACCATGTTGTCCGGGGTTATGAAGATGCTGTGATTCCATGTATTTTGTGATCTTACTTATTAGTACTCTCTCAAAGATTTTTATGATGTGCGATGTTAGTGCTATCGGTCTGTAATTTGTTGCCTCTGCCTTATTTCCTCCTTTATGGAGTGGTGCTATCTCTGCTGCTTTTAGTATGTCAGGGATAACGCTAGTATCTAGGCTTTGTCTCCAAAGAATGTGAAGGACCTGCGATAGTGTTTTTTTACAGTTCTTGATGAATATGGAGTTCCATGAATCCGGGCCTGGAGCAGAGTGCATAGGCATACTGTTTATGGCTTCTTCAAAATCCAGTGGGGATAGGGCGACGTCTGATATATGATTTGATGTTGGTATCATATCCATGAAAACTTTATTTTGGTTATCAATCTTTAGTGTGTTTAGTGGCTCGCTGAAAACAGACTCGTACTGCTTCCTCAGTAACTTGCTCATTTCTTTGTTGTCATTGGTCTTGGTGGCCAGGGGTCTTGGTGCCAGGGGTGTTGGTCTTGGTGCCAGGGGTCTTGGTGCCAGGGGTGTAGGTCTTGGTGCCAGGGGTCCTGGTGCCAGGGGTCTTGGTGCCAGGGGTGTTGGTCTTGGTGCCAGGGGTGTTGGTCTTGGTGCCAGGGGTCCTGGTGCCAGGGGTCTTGGTGCCAGGGGTCGTGGTGCCAGGGGTGTTGGTCTTGGTGCCAGGGGTCCTGGTGCCAGGGGTGTTGGTGGCCAGGGGTCTTGGTGCCAGGGGTCCTGGTGCCAGGGGTCTTGGTGCCAGGGGTCCTGGTGCCAGGGGTCTTGGTGGCCAGGGGTCTTGGTGCCAGGGGTCCTGGTGCCAGGGGTCTTGGTGGCCAGGGGTCTTGGTGCCAGGGGTCCTGGTGCCAGGGGTCTTGGTGGCCAGGGGTCTTGGTGCCAGGGGTCTTGGTGGCCAGGGGTCTTGGTGGCCAGGGGTCTTGGTGCCAGGGGTCCTGGTGCCAGGGGTCTTGGTGCCAGGGGTGTTGATGAAAGGGGTGTTGGTGCCAGGGCCTTGGTGCCAGGGGTCTTGGTGCCAGGGGTGTTGGTCTTGGTGCCAGGGGTGTTGATGAAAGGGGTGTTGGTGCCAAGGGTGTTGGTCTTGGTGCCAGGGGTCTTGGTGCCAGGGGTGTTGATGAAAGGGGTGTTGGTGCCAGGGGTGTTGGTCTTGGTGCCAGGGGTCTTGGTGCCAGGGGTGTTGATGAAAGGGGTGTTGGTGCCAGGGGGGTCTTGGTGCCCTTAGTCCGCCTCACTAGCACACACACTCACCCTCACCAGCACACACACTCACCATCACCAGCACACAGGGTGGGCGGACTGCATTTTTTTGGACTGTCGGAAAGCCTTTGACACAGTACCCCATAAAAGGTTGATGCATAAGCTGGAGAAACAGGCAGGAGTAACTGGTAGGGCGCTCCAGTGGATAAGGGAGTACCTAAGCAATAGGAAGCAGAGAGTTATAGTGAGGGGTGAGACCTCAGAATGGCGTGAAGGCACCAGTGGAGTCCCACAGGGCTCTGTGGTTGGACCTATCCTGTTTCTGATATATGTAAATGATCTCCCAGAGGGTATAGACTCATTCCTCTCAATGTTTGCTGACGACGCCAAAATTATGAGAAGGATTAAGACAGAGGAGGACAGTTTGAGGCTTCAAGAAGACCTGGACAAGCTGCAGGAATGGTCGAACAAATGGATGTTAGAGTTTAACCCAAGCAAATGTAATGTAATGAAGATAGGAGTAGGAAGCAGGAGACCAGATACAAGGTATCACTTGGGAGATGAAATACTTCAAGAGTCCGAGAGAGAGAAAGACCTGGGGGTTGATATCACGCCAGACCTGTCCCCTGAAGCTCATATCAAGAGGATAACATCAGCAGCATATGCCAGGTTGGCTAACATAAGAACGGCCTTTAGAAACTTGTGTAAGGAATCTTTCAGAACATTATATACCACATATGTCAGACCAATCCTGGAGTATGCGGCTCCAGCATGGAGTCCATATCTAGTCAAGCATAAGACTAAACTGGAAAAGGTTCAAAGGTTTGCCACCAGACTAGTACCCGAGCTGAGAGGTATGAGCTACGAGGAGAAACTACGGGAATTGAACCTCACTTCGTTGGAAGACAGAAGAGTTAGGGGGGACATGATCACCACATTCAAGATTCTCAAGGGAATCGACAGGGTTGATAAAGACAGGCTATTTAACACAAGGGGCACACGCACTAGGGGACACAGGTGGAAACTGAGTGCCCAAATGAGCCACAGAGATATTAGAAAGAACTTTTTTAGTGTCAGAGTGGTTGACAAATGGAATGCATTAGGAAGTGATGTGGTAGAGGCTGACTCCATACACAGTTTCAAGTGTAGATATGATAGAGCCCAATAGGCTCAGGAACCTGTACACCTGTTGATTGACGGTTGAGAGGCGGGACCAAAGAGCCAGAGCTCAACCCCCGCAAGCACAACTAGGTGAGTACACACTCACCCTCACCAGCACACACTCACCAGCTGTTACGGACCCGGATCCAGCGTCCGAGCATGGAGCAGTGACGACCGCGCCATCTGTGGGTCAGCTCCCGAAACCCCCTCGAAATGGACGAAGACACCTGGTGAGGACGAAGTGTACTGGCCACAAGGGCCAGTTTCCAGTCCGGTTCAGCTCACAACACAGCCGCTGCTGACCTCTGGTGAGGTGGTGCTCAGACAACAGCGCCATCTATGGAGTGGATACGTCGGGCGTTTGTGTCTGAGCCTGTAAGTGAGGTGCTTTAGTGTGTCCCTGTTATTGATGACGTGTCTGCTTACAGAGTCGACCTGGGACTGCTGTGATGGAAGTTGAGTCAGTCTACCCAAGGCAGCCGTCCCCATACCTTGTGCTTTGCTGCAGCAGCTGTGAGTCGCCTCCCGGAGGAACACTGTGGTGTTACCCTGCCTGTGAAGCGGCAGTGAAGGATTGTCATACCCGGGACCGACTGCTGGAGACGATTAACCACTGGGGTATTGTAGACAGGAGAGTGATCTGTGGTATCACATGAGGCTCCTGACTAGGGCGCTACCCTAGTATCGCTCGTGGAGTGGCCTGACCAGCGTTGCTGATCCGGAACCTGCCAGCTGTTCTGCTGGACTTGTGGTTGACGGCCTCCACGGCGGTGCCCCCAGTGGAACTGTGTTTTGGCTGGCCTGTGTCAGGGGTAGACTCAGCTTGATCGAAGGATTCGTCAAGAGACCACGAGAGCACCGAGGACTCAGCACCGAAAGGATCCAGAGTCTTCAGAAGAAGACTACAGTGTAAATAAGTGTTAATACCCCTCCCCCTGTGTAACTTTTATATATTATTTATTGGTGAAGGTATTAATTATAATCTTAAGTTTTTGCCTTTCTTTCCCTTCCCCTTTTATTTTACTTGCATCACGGATCTCATCCCTTGAAAGCCACTACTGGCTTGGGGCCGGATACCCTTCCTCTGCCAGCAGTTTGCTGGACTTGTGGTTGACGGCCTCCACGGCGGTGCCCCCAGTGGGACTGTGTTTTGGCTGGCCTGTGTCCAGGGTAGACTCAGCTTGATCGAAGGATTCGTCAAGAGACCACGAGAGCACCGAGGACTTGGCACCGAGAGGGTCCAGCGTCTTCAGGAGAAGACGACCTTGTATATACTTCCCCTGTGTAGTGTTAATCCCCCTCCCCCTGTGTAACTTTTATATATTACTTATTGGTGAAGGTAATTATAATCTTAAGTTTTTGCCTTTCTTTCCCTTCCCCTTTTATTTTACTTGCATCACGGATCTCATCCCTTGAAAGCCACTACTGGCTTGGGGCCGGATACCCTTCCTCTAGTAACATCAGAGTACGAACCCAGTTGCGACCCGAGAGGGCCGTAACATAATTGGCATCCCCAGCGGGATCCGTCCCCTTGTTAAGTATGTTTGACAGGGGTGGTGAAGTGGCGTAATCCCTATAAATAATTCCCCCCTGTGACGATTGGGACGTTATACGTCCTATGCGGTGCTCAGAGTGACTAAGTGCGATATTGTGCAGTGTGGTGCTCGCTGTGATTAAGCGATTAAGTGCAATATTGTGTAGTGCGGTGCTCGGCGTGATTTGGTGCAATATTGTAGAGTGAAGTGTTCGCTGGGATTCAGTGCAATATTGTTTAGTGCGGTGCCCGAAGTAATTACGTGCATTATTGGCAAGTGCAGTGTTTGGTGCGATAAAGTGCAATATTGGCGTAGAACAGTGCTCGGTGCGTTAAGTGCTAACGTGAAAGCGGTGTGTTAAGTGCTAGTTAAGTGTTCCATCTGTGACAATGGCAGAAAAAGCTACCATCGATGATCTGGACGATGTGCAGGCTTTTCTGAACAGAGAGGACTGTCTTGCCAGATTAAAATATCTGAGCAAACAGGAACTTGTACTAGTGAGCGCCTACCTGGAGATAAAGATCCGTGCCAGTGATTCCCGTGTGGAGATCTTGTCTAAGGTTCACCGGCATTTGAAGGCAGAGAAACAGGAAGGCGAGACTCCTAGTATAAAGGAAGGTGAGGAAATAGCTTCCACTGAACAGGAAGGTAAGAGCAGTGATGTCGAAAGTGATGAGAGTGAACTAAATATAAGTGTGCTTACTGTGAAAATGCGTGAACTAGAGATCCATCGTGAAATAGAATGGAAAAAGCTAGAAATCGCTAAAGAGAGAGAAGAGGAAGCGAGAAAGAGAGAAGATAAGAAATTAGAAATGGAAAGAGAAAGACAAGAAATGGAAAGAGAGAGATTAGGAAAAGAATTAGAGATGAGGCGTTTAGAATTAGAACGAGAAGAAAGAAGAGAAGAGTGAGAAAGAGCAGAGAAACGAGATAGAGAAGAGCGAGAAAGAGAAGAGAAACGAGAAAGAGAAGAGCGAGAGAGAGAAGAGAAACGAGAAAGAGAACAGCGAGAGAGAGAAGAAAACGAAAGACAGAGACAACATGAACTAGAAGTATTACGATTAGGCAGTGGTCGGAGGCAAACAACGGACACCAGCAGTTTCGATCCGGTAAGGAACATAAAAATGGTCCCCAAATTCAATGAGACGGAAGTGTCAAAGTTCCTTGCAGCCTTCGAGAAAGTCGCTGCCTCTTTGGAGTGGCCAAGGGAGAATTGGGCCATCATGATACAGTCAGTCTTGACTGGGAAGGCCCAAATCGCCTACTCCACGTTATCCCTTGACGACTCCGGCGATTACGATAGGGTGAAGAAAGTGGTGCTCATGGCTTACCAGTTGGTACCTGAGGCTTACAGGCAGAAGTTTAGAAACCTGAAGAAGACCTCAGAGCACACTTTCACCGAATTCGCCACCATCAAGGAGCGACTTTTTCAAGAATGGTGTGCCTCTCGGAAAGTGGAGACCAAAGAAGACCTCGAGCAGCTCATACTGCTAGAGGACTTCAAGGATTGTTTGTCTGGAGACCTGAAGACGTACTTAGAGGAACAGCAGATAGAGACCTTGAGTGCGGCAGCCACCATGGCTGAGGAATACATCCTGACTCATAGGCCGTCTGCTAAGTACGTCCCAAGGCATTACCAACGCCGGTTTGACAGACCTCATGACGAAGAGGAAAGACCCGTCTCACAAAGCGCTAAGAAGACGCCCCCAAGTAGCCCTCGAAGGACGAGTCCTAGCAGTCCTAAACACCGGAGTCCGAGGAGGAATGTGGTGTGCTGGACCTGTGGGCAGAAATGGCATGTAGCTGCTATGTGCCGAGGCAGAAGAGGTGGCAGAGCACGTAGGGAGGTGATGATGAAGATCTGTGTAATACCACCAGCAGGAAGCCAGTCGACGACGACGCAGGAAGGATCAAGTTTGTTCGCCCCTCACACTTCAAGCGGGTATGTAACGAGTGATCATACTGGTAGATCTGTAGAAGTGCTCAGAGATAGTGGAGCAGCCCAGTCCCTGATCGTGAGAAGCTCGTTACCCGAGGGAGTAAGTGTGGACGGGAGACAACAGGTTGTCCTGGTTGGGTTTCCTAGGACGCAGTACATCGCCCCCTTAGTGCCAGTACATCTCGACTCGCCTTACTTCAGCGGCACATGTGCGTTGGCAGTAGTCGATACCCTCCCTATAGCAGGGATTGACGTGGTACTAGCCAACGACTTGGTGACAGATTGGAGCATCAATCTTCCCAAGGTCGCGGACGAGTCTACCGGAACAACAGGATCTGAGGTAACAACAGGCAATGGTAATGTCCAGGTAAAGACAGACCCGGATTTAAACATGTTTAATTTGTCCTCTCACCCGCAGATCGACAGTGTTCTAGCAAAGTCTCCTGATTCTCTCGACAAGGAACATGAGGTTACGATGGCAGAAGTACCTGAGCAAGAAGAGAGGCCTTGTGTGCAAGCACCCACGGATACCAACGAGTCTGGAGCGAAGGCGGATGTGTACTTGCGGTATGGCAAGATACAGCGTTAATTGAACCGGCCAGAGATTCCCCAGACGTCAGAGGTATGTGAGGTGTGTTCGAAAGGTCTAGAGCCCTCTTCAGTCCAAACCAGGCTAGTGGATATTGCCGGCTATGGACATGACAGGCTCAGGAAGCTTATCCCTAAATTAACCAAATGTTTCCTAGCGGAATTTTTTGTTCTTGTATGTGCTCTCAGTGAGGACCAGTGGACGACCCGACAGATGATGGCTCCCTTGAACATCGTGAAGAGATCCCAGGGATTAGAGACGTGCACTGTGAGTGTTGCAGTCGAAGAAGGGACCTGGAAGGTAATGGTAGATACAGGAGGTACGCGATACGATAATATGAGTGACTGTTTCCGACAGGTTGACACCCCCCGCGTGATAGCTGGGCCTGAATGCAGCGTTATGCGGAACGTTGGTCGACCTGACGGTGGCAGAGCGAATGCCATCTTCGATGTACGAACAGCCCCGTTGGAACTAGGTGTGAGCCCAGTAGAGGAGTCTGCTGTGAGTACTGACTTAACTATCGCTGTGACTCTAAATGATCCGTCCCCTGTATCCCAGGTTCCCGTCTCCCTGAAGGACCACTGGAACGGTACCAGAAATGCCGTTCGTGACCAGCCATCATCGGTGCCCCGACACAGGGAAGTGTCGAGTCGCCCCAGATCGTGTCTATACCGACCCTTACACGAGAGATGCGAGATGATGCCCCTGCTTGGCATCGCAGTGGAGATGCGGACGATTACATCTGGCAGGTCATTGCCTTCTATCTTCAAGTTCCCTTTGTGCGAGAGTTGTCCAGTAGAACAGTTCTGTGGACAAGACAGCCTCATCACTCCAGTTCATAGTGTACGTGAGTCTGTGTGGAGTTGTATCCACATACTAATTTGGTTTGTGTTTTTCCTTTTAGAAGCCCAAACCAAATTCTTTTTGGTGGGGAGGTGTTACGGACCCGGATCCAGTGTCCGAGCACGGAGCAGTGACGACCGCGCCATCTGTGGGTCAGCTCCCGAAACCCCCTCCAAATGGACGAAGACACCTGGTGAGGACGAAGTGTACTGGCCACAAGGGCCAGTTTCCAGTCCGGTTCAGCTCACAACACAGCCGCTGCTGACCTCTGGTGAGGTGGTGCTCAGACAACAGCGCCATCTATGGAGTGGATACGTCGGGCGTTTGTGTCTGAGCCTGTAAGTGAGGTGCTTTAGTGTGTCCCTGTTATTGATGACGTGTCTGCTTACAGAGTCGACCTGGGACTGCTGTGATGGAAGTTGAGTCAGTCTACCCAAGGCAGCCGTCCCCATACCTTGTGCTTTGCTGCAGCAGCTGTGAGTCGCCTCCCGGAGGAACACTGTGGTGTTACCCTGCCTGTGAAGCGGCAGTGAAGGATTGTCGTACCCGGGACCGACTGCTGGAGACGATTAACCACTGGGGTATTGTAGACAGGAGAGTGATCTGTGGTATCACACGAGGCTCCTGACTAGGGCGCTACCCTAGTATCGCTCGTGGAGTGGCCTGGCCAGCGTTGCTGATCCGGAACCTGCCAGCAGTTTGCTGGACTTGAGGTTGACGACCTCCACGGCGGTGCCCCCAGTGGGACTGTGTTTTGGCTGGCCTGTGTCCAGGGTAGACTCTGCTTGATCGAAGGATTCGTCAAGAGACCACGAGAGCACCGAGGACTTGGCACCGAGAGGATCCAGCGTCTTCAGGAGAAGACGACCTTGTATATACTTCCCCTGTGTAGTGTTAATACCCCTCCCCCTGTGTAACTTTTATATATTACTTATTGGTGAAGGTAATTATAATCTTAAGTTTTTGCCTTTCTTTCCCTTCCCCTTTTATTTTACTTGTGTCACGGATCTCATCCCTTGAAAGCCACTACTGGCTTGGGGCCGGATACCCTTCCTCTAGTAACATCAGAGTACGAACCCAGTTGCGACCCGAGAGGGCCGTAACACCAGCACACACACTCACCCTCACCACATTACACTTGGGCTTCTCAAGTCTACCATAACGTCACGTTTTCTCTAATTCATTATTTGTTAACCATTCTTTATTCTGTTGACTCAATGGCGTATCTTGAGGCCCTTCTTCAGTTCCTTCTTAATTTACTCTTGTTATTCCTTCGGAAAACTCGGTCCCCTCCTTCTCCTTCTTCCCACTTTCTTATCTCCTTTCTTCCGGCGTTGTTAAGACACTTGAGGTGGTTCATGGTCCTGTTGGTGGTGGCGCTTTAGGTGCAGGTACTTGGGAACACGAGGTTGCTAGTAGCACGGGCTATGGTGAGCCCCTAGTGGACTTACCTGGCACAGGAGCGGGGCAAGTAGCACGGGCTATGGTGAGCCCGTAGTGGAGTTACCTGGCACAGGAGCGGGGCTGTAAGTCTTGTGTCCGCCTCCTGGTTTTCTCCTCAATATATATTCCTTCTCTGAGAACATCAGTCGGAGCCGTGATGAGGATTCGAACGTATGCGGAGGTGGGTGTTGCCAGGCTCCCCCAGCCAATCGAGCCATGACATGGTGAGGTCCTCTGGGGGCGTCTAAGAGTAGTCATTCCTTATTAACACCACTCAATATCTCGTTCAATAGAGCTTCAGCCACACATGCATGGGGTCCAGGGTTCGAGTCCCCTAGTGCCCCAGGTGATTGCAATGTATATCTCCACGGAAGTGCGGATGACAATATATATATATATTTTCTCCCTGTGTATTCCTCCTCTCTTTAAATTGCTATCAGTTTTTTTAATTTAAACCGTGGAACTGTTATCAGGATATAAAATTATAGAATAGAAATGATTGCACGTTGATAGACAGATTAGATCTGGAGAGGCAATAGCAACATGCGTCAGAGAAAATTAAAATGTAAAGCCAAAATGGGATTAAAACAAAGCCTCTCATTTGGGTGGAAATGAACGAAAATAATGATAGTAAAAGATCTGGGAATTATGATGTCTGACGACCTGACATTTAGTGAACATAACCGAGCAAATATAGCGGCGACCAGGACAATGATTGGAAGGATTATGAGAACGGTCAAATCCAGAGACCCCACAGTAATGCAGAGACCCCACAGTAATGCCAGAGACCCCACAGTAATGCCAGAGACCCCACAGTAATGCCAGAGACCCCACAGTAATGCCAGAGACCCCACAGTAATGCCAGAGACCCCGACAGTAATGCCAGAGACCCCCACAGCAATGCCAGAGACCCCCACAGCAATGCCAGAGACCCCCACAGCAATGCCAGAGACCCCCACAGTACTGCCAGAGACCCCACAGTAATGCCAGAGACCCCACAGTAATGCCAGAGACCCCACAGTAATGCCAGAGACCCCACAGTAATGCCAGAGACCCCGCAGTACTGCCAGAGACCCCACAGTACTGCCAGAGACCCCACAGTACTGCCAGAGACCCCACAGTACTGCCAGAGACCCCACAGTACTGCCAGAGACCCCACAGTAATGCTAGAGACCCCACAGTAATGCTAGAGACCCCACAGTACTGCCAGAGACCCCACAGTACTGCCAGAGACCCCACAGTACAGCCAGAGACCCCACACTACTGCCAGAGACCCCCACAGCAATGCCAGAGACCCCCACAGCAATGCCAGAGACCCCACACCAATGCCAGAGACCCCACAGCAATGCCAGAGACCCCACAGCAATGCCAGAGACCCCACAGCAATGCCAGAGACCCCACAGTACTGCCAGAGACCCCAAAGTACTGCCAGAGACCCCACAGTACTGCCAGAGACCCCACAGTAATGCCAGAGACCCCACAGTAATGCCAGAGACCCCACAGTAATGCCAGAGACCCCACAGTAATGCCAGAGACCCCACAGTAATGCTAATATTATTTAAGTCACTGGTGCTGTCCCGTCTTGAGTATTGCTCGGTACTCACTTATACGGTCTGGCAGTCTGTGGGCCGGCTGGTGCCCCACACCCAGTCTATGGGCCGGCTGGTGCCCCCACACCCAGTCTGTGGGCCGGCTGGTGCCCCACACCCAGACTGTGGGCCGGCTGGTGCCCCCACACCCAGTCTGTGGGCCGGCTGGTGCCCCCACACCCAGTCTGTGAGCCGGCTGGTGCCCCACACCCAGACTGTGGGCCGGCTGGTGCCCCCACACCCAGACTGTGGGCCGGCTGGTGCCCCCACACCCAGTCTGTGGGCCGGCTGGTGCCCCCACACCCAGTCTGTGGGCCGGCTGGTGCCCCACACCCAGACTGTGGGCCGGCTAGTGCCCCCACACCCAGTCTGTGGGCCGGCTGGTGCCCCCACACCCAGTTTGTGGGCCGGCTGGTGCCCCACACCCAGTCTGTGGGCCGGCTGGTGGCCCACACCAAGTCTGTGGGCCGGTTGGGGCCCCACATCCAGTCTGTGGGCCGGTTGGTGCCCCCCACACCCAGTCTGTGGGCCGGCTGGTGCCCCCACACCTAGTCTGTGGGCCGGCTGGTGCCCCCACACCCAGTCTGTGGGTCGGCTGGTGCCCCCCACACCCAGTCTGTGGGCCGGCTGGTGCCTCCACACCCAGTCTGTGGGCCGGCTGGTGCCCCCACACCCAGTCTGTGGGCCGGCTGGTGCCCCCACAGCCAGTCTGTGGGTCGGCTGGTGCCCCACACCCAGTCTGTGGGCTGGCTGGTGGCCCACACCCAATCTGTGGGCCGGCTTGTGCCCCCACACCCAGTCTGTGGGCCGGCTGTTGCCCCCACACCCAGTCTGTGGGCTGGCTGGTGCCCCCACACCCAGTCTGTGGGCCGGCTGGTGCCCCCACAGCCAGTCTGTGGGCCGGCTGGTGCCCCACACCCAGTCTGTGGGCTGGCTGGTGGCCCACACCCAGTCTGTGGGCCGGCTGGTGCCCCACAGCCAGTCTGTGGGCCGGTTGGTGCCCCCACAGCCAGTCTGTGGGCCGGCTGGTGCCCCACACCCAGTCTGTGGGCCGGCTAGTGCCCCACACCCAGTCTGTGGGCCGGCTGGTGCCCCCACACCCAGTCTGTGGGCCGGCTGGTGCCCCCACACCCAGTCTGTGGGCCGGCTGGTGCCCCCACACCCAGTCTATTGGCCGGCTGGTGCCCCCACACTCAGTCTGTGGGCCGGCTGGTGCCCCACACCCAGTCTGTGGGCCGGCTGGTGCCCCCACACCCAGTCTGTGGGCCGGCTGGTGCCCCACACCCAGTCTGTGGGCCCGGTTGGTGCTCCACAGCCAGTCTGTGGGCCGGCTGGTGCCCCCCCCCCAGCCAGTCTGTGGGCCGGCTGGTGCCCCACACCCAGTCTGTGGGCCGGCTGGTGCCCCACACCCAGTCTGTGGGCCGGCTGGTGCCACACAGCCAGTCTGTGGGCCGGCTGGTGCCCCCACACCCAGTCTGTGGGCCGGCTGGTGCCCCCACACCCAGTCTGTGGGCCGGCTGGTGCCCCACACCCAGTCTGTGGGCCGGCTGGTGCCCCACACCCAGTCTGTGGGCCGGCTGGTGCCCCCACACCCAGTCTGTGGGCCGGCTGGGGCCCTCACACTCAAACCAAACAACTTCGGAATCAACAAGAAGTTATAATTAGTTTTTTCTCAGTCTTTGTTGCAGTGATTATAAGTTCATTGTTGGTGCTTTAGGAAATATGGGAACACATATATATATCACCCCACACAACAGTGACCTGAGAAGGAAAACACTGGTCCTCCTCCAGCTCCCGGGCCCCAGCTCCCGGGCCCCAGCTCCCGGGCCCCAGCTCCCGGGCCCCAGCTCCCGGGCCCCAGCTCCGGGGTATAGTACAGGAGGAGAAAATATTTTGTCTATTTTAAGTATCTTCGTGAAAGGCATAGATGACAATAGGGCCATATTTATCCATGGATGACATCAAGAGGACCATAGGACCATAGATGACTGTGGGCCAGGGACCACAGTCCAACCCGTTCTCGCAAATTTAATAAGTCAATATTGACTTATTAAATATGTGCATAGGTGACATACTTAACATAATAGATACCCTTAAAAAGATTCATAGAAAACACCGACCTTACCTAACCTTGTTAGTATCTTAAGATAAGCATCTTATTGCTTCGTAATTACAATTATTACCTAACCTATAATAGGTATAGGTTAAGTAATAATTGTAATTACGAAGCAATAAGATGCTTATCTTAAGATACTAACAATGTTAGGTAAGGTCGGTGTTTTCTATGAATCTTTTTAGGGGTATCTATTATGTTTAGTATATCACCTATGCACATATTTAATAAGTCAATATCAACGAAAGATAATCGCCTGGCGTTTCACGAGTACTTTGGCCTGGGTTCATATCCTGGTCAGGGTGGATATATTGGCGCCAGTCCTTAACTGTTGCCTCTGTTCACCCAACAGTAAAATGGGTTCCCGGTTGTGCCAGGGGTGTTGACGGCAGGGTAATGTGTGGTGTTGACGGCAGGGTAATGTGTCAGTGTTGACGGCAGGGTAATGTGTCGGTGTTGACGGCAGGGTAATGTGTAGTGTTGACGGCAGGGTAATGTGTTGGTGTTGACGGCAGGGTAATGTGTAGTGTTGACGGCAGGGTAATGTGTTGGTGTTGACGGCAGGGTAATGTGTGGTGTTGACGGCAGGGTAATGTGTCGGTGTTGACGGCAGGGTAATGTGTCGGTGTTGACGGCAGGGTAATGTGTGGTGTTGACGGCAGGGTAATGTGTCGGTGTTGACGGCAGGGTAATGTGTTGGTGTTGACGGCAGGGTAATGTGTTGGTGTTGACGGCAGGGTAATGTGTTGGTGTTGACGGCAGGGTAATGTGTTGGTGTTGACGGCAGGGTAATGTGTCGGTGTTGACGGCAGGGTAATGTGTAGTGTTGACGGCAGGGTAATGTATGGTGTTGACGGCAGGGTAATGTGTTGGTGTTGATGGCAGGGTAATGTGTTGGTGTTGACGGCAGGGTAATGTGTCGGTGTTGACGGCAGGGTAATGTGTAGTGTTGACGGCAGGGTAATGTGTTGGTGTTGACGGCAGGGTAATGTGTTGGTGTTGACGGCAGGGTAATGTGTGGTGTTGACGGCAGGGTAATGTGTGGTGTTGACGGCAGGGTAATGTGTGGTGTTGACGGCAGGGTAATGTGTGGTGTTGACGGCAGGGTAATGTGTGGTGTTGACGGCAGGGTAATGTGTGGTGTTGACGGCAGGGTAATGTGTGGTGTTGACGGCAGGGTAATGTGTTGGTGTTGACGGCAGGGTAATGTGTGGTGTTGACGGCAGGGTAATGTGTGGTGTTGACGGCAGGGTAATGTGTGGTGTTGACGGCAGGGTAATGTGTGGTGTTGACGGCAGGGTAATGTGTGGTGTTGACGGCAGGGTAATGTGTGGTGTTGACGGCAGGGCAATTGAAATTGAAATTTAAATAAGTTTATTGAGGTAAAATACACACAAAGGGATGAAGTAGCTCAAGATATTCTCACCCCGTTCAGTACAACGTGTTTATACATACATAGACACACATCACAAATAATAAACATATTACCAAATATTCTGAGAGATAAACATATACATTTCCTCCTTCACAAGTAGTATGGTATCAGACGTACACACAAATACTCTTATGACCTAGGTATACTGTATAGACAATTTGCAAGACACCTGCAGATAATTCAACAAAAGATTACAGTCTTGGGGCAAAATTCTTATATCTCTCAAGAATATCATCAACCTTTCCGTTGTGACACATCCAGGCTATTTGTTCAGGAACAGTCCTTATCTCAGTGTTTTCTATATACATTAATCAAGGAACAATCAAGAACATAATGGACCAGGGTGTGAGACCTTAGCAGACGACATAGTTTACACTTCGTGTCATTATCATGAACACCTATCCCATATTCCCAGTAATATTTGTACCCAAGCCTGAGCCGCATGTACACAGTCACTCCAAGCATTTCTCCTTTTACCATAAGTGAAATGTTGGTGTTTTGACTCACATACATGTAGTGTTGCATGGTTTGACTTCTCTCATACAGTATCTCTCTCCTCTCCACTCCCGCCTGTGCCTGAATATTTCTGATTTTGCTTCTTATTTGTCTCACTGTTAAAACACATTCAATGTCAACTTGTGGTTTTGATGTGGCACGTTTGGCCAAGTCATCCGCCACCTCGTTGAGCACTATTCCAACATGAGATGGGATCCACATGAATTTCACACTATGACCTTTCAGCTGTATTTCAGTTATTCTTTTCTTACAATCCTGAACTATGGACATGAAGACTGGGTTTTGACTGTTTAAGGACTCCAGTGCTCCTCGGCTATCGAGAAATACAAAAACATTTTTGTCGTCATGACGTACTTCCTCCAAACACGCCAGAATGGCCTGCAGTTCAGCTTGTGTGGATGATATATAATTACTAAGTCGGAGTTCAATTTTCCTGTCCACAGTTCCGAACTCGGTATATTCCCCCTTTTTTTTTTTACATGCAAGCATGCTTATAAGTACAATAAAAGCAAAACAGAAAACAAACTAGAACAACAGAGCACAAAAGTACAAAATGAGAAAGCACAAACTTGCAAAAGTACCAAGTAAAAAATTTACTAAACCACAAAACGCCGGCCGGAAAGGCCGACCACAAAACAATAATTACAAACACAACAAAAATTACAAACAACAATAATTACAAACACAACAAAAATTACAAACAACAATAATTACAAACACAACAATAATTATAAACACAGCGGAATACAGTACAGAAATGACAACAGTACAACACACAGCACCCAAACCCGCACCCAACAACCCAAACACCAGAACATAATTATACAGAACAAGCCTCCCGGCACCGCAACCACACACGGAGAGGCACCAACACAAAATGATAATAATAACAATAAAGGAAATACAAATCTATAAGAAACAAAAAGAAAAGCACAATCGCAAAACATGATAATGAGAACAAACCCGGGCCGGGTCACGCCAACAGCCTGAAGGGCACTCAACACTACACAAACAAGCGCACAATCAGTACCAGAAAAAAAACACAAAACCATAAAAACATAACATGACATCCACAACCAGACACACACACTAACAAAAACCGGACCGCACAGGAACTGGACACACACACAAACCACACAAATAAACCCACAACCACAAACCGGAGCACACAGGAACCGGAAAAACCATCCCGCCCCACCCACACACACACACACACGCGACCCGCACCCCACAACCATGCACTCAAATGGAAACAACCCACAACATACAAAGGAATCATGGGCGAGGAATACATTACTCAGAGACAGTAACATATTTCTCAGGGAACACATCCCGAGGATACTTTACCTTATAGGCCTCCCAAATCAAATACTCCATGTCGGTAAGGGGACAATCCCCCTGCCGCCGTGGGCCCCGCATAAACTCCGGAATCATCAGATCAGGCGGAAACGGCCACTCCCGAAGCTCTCCGACGCAAATCGCATAACGAGGCAGGGGAGCGCGAAACACACCCTCCGAGGAAGCAGAAGACACCGAAGAAGTGTACAAGGGCCGCCGAGACGGCCTCGCCGCCGAACACACAGGAGAAGGGGACGGTTGACGAGACGGTAACACCTCCAGCGAGACCACCGAAGAAACGGCCTGAGACGGAAGAGGCGTCGAGACCCCCGCCGATGAAACGGGGAACAAGGAAGGGGGTACGGTACCCCCAGAGCGAGCAGCCCTTTTCAACAACCACCACCAGGCCACCCTGCTCACCACGAACCTCAGCAGGGGGAACCACCCCCCACGAAGAACCTGAGCCATCTGACGCAGGCGAGTCACCCTAATCAGGATCTGCAGACACCATACCAGAAGGGGAGGCCGAAACATCGGTACCGACATCCGCAGGCAAATGCACCTTCGCCACCACCATAGAATGCAACGCAACCGGAGCCACCCCGCTGTCGCCGGAAGATCCACAATCGTCGAAATCGCCATCGTCAGCCCATGCAGAAGAAGAACGCCGGGAACGCTTAGGCTCTGGCCGCACATCATCAGACCCGGAGGCTGACTCAGAGACACGTGCAACACAAGCCGGGCAAACCGAGGCGCGTCGCAAAACGGCAGCATCCTCAACCACATGGGGTACCAGGCCAGGCACGAGAGGAGGCGCCGTATCCACCCCAGCACTCAGCACAGCCGGGACAGACGGCGAGGGTGCAGGGACAGACGCAGCAGATGAACTTGAAGACGGGGGATCCGAGCAGAAGGCATTTGGAAGAATAGGGACACCAGCCGGAGCAAGACGATCACCAGGTGTCGACACAACCTCCAGAGGAGATGCGCAACAGTCGACACAGGGGGCACAGCTGCGGCCGAAGAGACATCCACATCCACCGAAGCCCCCGCCACAGGAAGCGGCGGGAAATCCTCCTCACTGAAGAGGTTCATGGGCACAATGGCAGGCGCAGAACACCCAGCAGCCTGATTGCCCAAAAGGCCACAACGATAACACGTCCGAGGCTGGCGGGCATAAAACACCCGAACGTGGTATCCCAAGAGTTTCATAGAGGACGGAATGTCTGCCTGGAGTCGCATGCCCAGGGTGTGAATGTTCGTCTGCACACCCTTGAGCGGACTAGAGGATATCATGTGCAACCGTACACTAACAACGGCGCCAAACTGGCTGAAATACCGCCGTAGCAGACTCTCCGGAAACTCCAAAGGTGACCCATGAACACTGATGTAAGTGAGGGCACCACTCTGATCAGAGAGGGTCACAGTGCCCGTACCATCCGGCAAGGGTAAGGTCCGCCCCTCGTAACGACGGAAAAATTCCCGATATGTCAACTCCTCCGTAAACTTCACAATCGCCCGACATGCTGTCACCAACTCGACGCAATAAATGTCCATCACTGAGACATGAAGCAAATTACACACCAGCGCTATCTTCGGGTACCCAGCTCGTCCAGAAAATTTGAGGCCCAAAGACTGAGCCCGCACTACAGAGGGAAGCGGGAGCCCCATCTTGAATTCCATGTCAGCACTGACCAGGCGGGTAAAGACACACGCCCCCCAACCAGCCAAACTGGCAAACATCCACCAACTGCCGGAGAGTTCAGGCAACACGTCCACACTCCACGGCAGCTAGCAGTCCACTCCCAGTATATTCCCTTTATAGGACACCATACCTTGCCCTGCCATCCTCTGCCACTGACCCGTCACAATATACATGTAAACTATTGCCTCTTGGTAACCGAGATATCATGCTTCCATACAAACACCGTAATTGTCCCACTTCATGATGAATCTTTTCCACCTTGAGGGGTACAATTTCGACGTCTATTTTCTGTACTTTCCAGGGAGCAGACCTATTACACTGGTGAGAGGATTTACAGGAGTCAAGTACATCGTATTCCCTGAGGTCATGAGCTAATCCCCTCGTGTAGCATGTATCTCTCAGTTTTCTGGAAGTGTGTACGTCACTCAAGCAGGTCTGAACACTCTGAAACAGCTTATCCCCTCCTTTTTTCCGCATGAAATGAATAAATACTCTAGTGTTAATGTCACAGACCCTATCATACACACTCTGTAAATTTAATTCCATTCTCATTATCTCAATCATTGCATTTCTCTGACATCCAAGAATAATCCTCATAGCCTTGTTCTGTATCAGCTCAATTTTTTTTTAATTCTGCCTTGGCCTGTGTAAGACAAAATGGGTGCTGCGTAGTCTATCAGGGACCGAACAGTGCTTATGTATAATATCCGCAAGATAGGTACCCCAACACCTGCACCAGAAAAAGCCAGTGATTTTAGAGGATGCAGACGGGCTTTACATAAGGTGCTGATATGATGTATTCAGCATTTTTACTCTCACATGTGTATCCAACATACATGCCCAGATACTTGTACTTCTGAACACGGCTCAGTTCCACACCATTTAGAGTAAGTGTTATATTTCTTCGTTTCCTATACTCATATTTGGTTTTATCTGCATTTATAACTAAGCCTAACTTGTGACAGGTTGTACCAAGTATGTTAAGAGCAGTTCCAATTTTGTTCCCAGAAGTGCCTTGTATAAGAATGTCATCATCATATATGATCGTCGTGACCCCCTGGAGGATGGCAGGGTAATGTGTTGGTGTTGACGGCAGGGTAATGTGTTGGTGTTGACGGCAGGGTAATGTGTTGGTGTTGACGGCAGGCTAATGTGTTGGTGTTGACGGCAGGGTAATGTGTGGTGTTGACGGCAGGGTAATGTGTCGGTGTTGACGGCAGGGTAATGTGTCGGTGTTGACGGCAGGGTAATGTGTGGTGTTGACGGCAGGGTAATGTGTGGTGTTGACGGCAGGGTAATGTGTGGTGTTGACGGCAGGGTAATGTGTCGGTGGTGACGGCAGGGTTATATGTGGTGTTGACGGCAGGGTAATGTGTCGGTGTTGACGGCAGGGTAATGTGTGGTGTTGACGGCAGGGTAATGTGTGGTGTTGACGGCAGGGTAATGTGTGGTGTTGACGGCAGGGTAATGTGTCGGTGTTGACGGCAGGGTAATGTGTTGGTGTTGACGGCAGGGTAATGTGTTGGTGTTGACGGCAGGGTAATGTGTTGGTGTTGACGGCAGGGTAATGTGTGGTGTTGACGGCAGGGTAATGTGTCGGTGTTGATGGCAGGGTAATGTGTGGTGTTGACGGCAGGGTAATGTGTTGGTGTTGACGGCAGGGTAATGTGTCGGTGTTGACGGCAGGGTAATGTGTTGGTGTTGACGGCAGGGTAATGTGTTGGTGTTGACGGCAGGGTAATGTGTTGTGTTGACGGCAGGGTAATGTGTTGGTGTTGACGGCAGGGTAATGTGTGGTGTTGACGGCAGGGTAATGTGTCGGTGTTGACGGCAGGGTATTGTGTGGTGTTGACGGCAGGGTAATGTGTCGGTGTTGACGGCAGGGTAATGTGTGGTGTTGACAGCAGGGTAATGTGTCGGTGTTGACGGCAAGGTAATGTGTGGTGTTGACGGCAGGGTAATGTGTTGGTGTTGACGGCAGGGTAATGTGTAGGTGTTGACGGCAGGGTAATGTGTGGTGTTGACGGCAGGGTAATGTGTCGGTGTTGACGGCAGGGTAATGTGTTGGTGTTGACGGCAGGGTAATGTGTGGTGTTGACGGCAGGGTAATGTGTTGTGTTGACGGCAGGGTAATGTGTTGGTGTTGACGGCAGGGTAATGTGTTGGTGTTGACGGCAGGGTAATGTGTGGTGTTGACGGCAGGGTAATGTGTGGTGTTGACGGCAGGGTAATGTGTCGGTGTTGACGGCAGGGTAATGTGTTGGTGTTGACGGCAGGGTAATGTGTTGGTGTTGACGGCAGGGTAATGTGTTGGTGTTGACGGCAGGGTAATGTGTGGTGTTGACGGCAGGGTAATGTGTCGGTGTTGATGGCAGGGTAATGTGTGGTGTTGACGGCAGGGTAATGTGTTGGTGTTGACGGCAGGGTAATGTGTTGGTGTTGACGGCAGGGTAATGTGTTGGTGTTGACGGCAGGGTAATGTGTTGGTGTTGACGGCAGGGTAATGTGTTGTGTTGACGGCAGGGTAATGTGTTAGTGTTGACGGCAGGGTAATGTGTGGTGTTGACGGCAGGGTAATGTGTCGGTGTTGACGGCAGGGTATTGTGTGGTGTTGACGGCAGGGTAATGTGTCGGTGTGACGGCAGGGTAATGTGTGGTGTTGACAGCAGGGTAATGTGTCGGTGTTGACGGCAAGGTAATGTGTGGTGTTGACGGCAGGGTAATGTGTTGGTGTTGACGGCAGGGTAATGTGTAGGTGTTGACGGCAGGGTAATGTGTGGTGTTGACGGCAGGGTAATGTGTCGGTGTTGACGGCAGGGTAATGTGTTGGTGTTGACGGCAGGGTAATGTGTGGTGTTGACGGCAGGGTAATGTGTTGTGTTGACGGCAGGGTAATGTGTTGGTGTTGACGGCAGGGTAATGTGTTGGTGTTGACGGCAGGGTAATGTGTGGTGTTGACGGCAGGGTAATGTGTTAGTGTTGACGGCAGGGTAATGTGTTAGTGTTGACGGCAGGGTAATGTGTGGTGTTGACGTCAGGGTAATGTGTCGGTGTTGACGGCAGGGTAATGTGTTGGTGTTGACGGCAGGGTAATGTGTGGTGTTGACGGCAGGGTAATGTGTTGTGTTGACAGCAGGGTAATGTGTTGGTGTTGACGGCAGGGTAATGTGTTGGTGTTGACGGCAGGGTAATGTGTAGGTGTTGACGGCAGGGTAATGTGTAGGTGTTGACGGCAGGGTAATGTGTGGTGTTGACGGCAGGGTAATGTGTCGGTGTTGACGGCAGGGTAATGTGTGGTGTTGACGGCAGGGTAATGTGTGGTGTTGACGGCAGGGTAATGTGTTGGTGTTGACGGCAGGGTAATGTGTTGGTGTTGACGGCAGGGTAATGTGTTGGTGTTGACGGCAGGGTAATGTGTTGGTGTTGGCGGCAGGGTAATGTGTGGTGTTGACGGCAGGGTAATGTATTGGTGTTGACGGCAGGGTAATGTGTTGGTGTTGACAGCAGGGTAATGTGTTGGTGTTGACGGCAGGGTAATGTGTGATGTTGACGGCAGGGTAATGTGTCGGTGTTGACGGCAGGGTAATGTGTTGGTGTTGACGGCAGGGTAATGTGTAGGTGTTGACGGCAGGGTAATGTGTTGGTGTTGACGGCAGGGTAATGTGTGGTGTTGACGGCAGGGTAATGTGTAGGTGTTGATGGCAGGGTAATGTGTTGGTGTTGACGGCAGGGTAATGTGTGGTGTTGACGGCAGGGTAATGTGTCGGTGTTGACGGCAGGGTAATGTGTTGGTGTTGACGGCAGGGTAATGTGTGGTGTTGACGGCAGGGTAATGTGTTGGTGTTGACGGCAGGGTAATGTGTTGGTGTTGACGGCAAGGTAATGTGTTGGTGTTGACGGCAGGGTAATGTGTTGGTGTTGGCGGCAGGGTAATGTGTGGTGTTGACGGCAGGGTAATGTGTTGGTGTTGACGGCAGGGTAATGTGTGGTGTTGACGGCAGGGTAATGTGTCGGTGTTGACGGCAGGGTAATGTGTTGGTGTTGACGGCAGGGTAATGTGTAGGTGTTGACGGCAGGGTAATGTGTTGGTGTTGACGGCAGGGTAATGTGTGGTGTTGACGGCAGGGTAATGTGTCGGTGTTGACGGCAGGGTAATGTGTTGGTGTTGACGGCAGGGTAATGTGTGGTGTTGACGGCAGGGTAATGTGTTGGTGTTGACGGCAGGGTAATGTGTTGGTGTTGACGGCAGGGTAATGTGTTGGTGTTGACGGCAGGGTAATGTGTTGGTGTTGGCGGCAGGGTAATGTGTGGTGTTGACGGCAGGGTAATGTGTTGGTGTTGACGGCAGGGTAATGTGTTGGTGTTGACGGAAGGGTAATGTGTTGGTGTTGACGGCAGGGTAATGTGTGATGTTGACGGCAGGGTAATGTGTTGGTGTTGACAGCAGGGTAATGTGTTGGTGTTGACGGCAGGGTAATGTGTGATGTTGACGGCAGGGTAATGTGTCGGTGTTGACGGCAGGGTAATGTGTTGGTGTTGACGGCAGGGTAATGTGTCAGTGTTGACGGCAGGGTAATGTGTGGTGTTGACGGCAGGGTAATGTGTCAGTGTTGACGGCAGGGTAATGTGTTGGTGTTGACGGCAGGGTAATGTGTTGGTGTTGACGGCAGGGTAATGTGTTGGTGTTGACGGCAGGGTAATGTGTGGTGTTGACGGCAGGGTAATGTGTCGGTGTTGACGGCAGGGTATTGTGTCGGTGTTGACGGCAGGGTAATGTGTGGTGTTGGCGGCAGGGTAATGTGTGGTGTTGACGGCAGGGTAATGTGTGGTGTTGACGGCAGGGTAATGTGTCGGTGTTGACGGCAGGGTAATGTGTGGTGTTGACGGCAGGGTAATGTGTCGGTGTTGACGGCAGGGTAATGTTTGGTGTTGACGGCAGGGTAATGTGTTGGTGTTGACGGCAGGGTAATGTGTTGGTGTTGACGGCAGGGTAATGTGTGGTGTTGACGGCAGGGTAATGTGTCGGTGGTTGACGGCAGGGTAATGTGTGGTGTTGACGGCAGGGTAATGTGTCGGTGTTGACGACAGGGTAATGTGTCGGTGTTGACGGCAGGATAATGTGTTGGTGTTGACGGCAGTGTAATGTGTGGTGTTGACGGCAGGGTAATGTGTGATGTTGACGGCAGGGTAATGTGTTGGTGTTGACGGCAGGGTAATGTGTCGGTGTTGACGGCAGGGTAATGTGTTGGTGTTGACGGCAGGGTAATGTGTGGTGTTGACGGCAGGGTAATGTGTCGGTGTTGACGGCAGGGTAATGTGTCGGTGTTGACGGCAGGGTAATGTGTCAGTGTTAACGGCAGGGTAATGTGTGGTGTTGACGGCAGGGTAATGTGTCGGTGTTGACGGCAGGGTAATGTGTGGTGTTGACGGCAGGGTAATGTGTTGGTGTTGACGGCAGGGTAATGTGTTGGTGTTGACGGCAGTGTAATGTGTGGTGTTGACGGCAGGGTAATGTTTTGGTGTTGACGGCAGGGTAATGTGTTGGTGTTGACGGCAGGGTAATGTGTGGTGTTGACGGCAGGGTAATGTGTGGTGTTGACGGCAGGGTAATGTGTCGGTGTTGACGGCAGGGTAATGTGTGGTGTTGACGGCAGGGTAATGTGTCGGTGTTGACGACAGGGTAATGTGTCGGTGTTGACGGCAGGATAATGTGTTGGTGTTGACGGCAGTGTAATGTGTGGTGTTGACGGCAGGGTAATGTGTGGTGTTGACGGCAGGGTAATGTGTCGGTGTTGACGGCAGGGTAATGTGTGGTGTTGACGGCAGGGTAATGTGTCGGTGTTGACGACAGGGTAATGTGTCGGTGTTGACGGCAGGATAATGTGTTGGTGTTGACGGCAGTGTAATGTGTGGTGTTGACGGCAGGGTAATGTGTGATGTTGACGGCAGGGTAATGTGTTGGTGTTGACGGCAGGGTAATGTGTTGGTGTTGACGGCAGGGTAATGTGTGGTGTTGACGGCAGGGTAATGTGTTGGTGTTGACGGCAGGGTAATGTGTGGTGTTGACGGCAGGGTAATGTGTCGGTGTTGACGGCAGGGTAATGTGTCGGTGTTGACGGCAGGGTAATGTGTCGGTGTTGACGGCAGGGTAATGTGTGGTGTTGACGGCAGGGTAATGTGTCGGTGTTGACGGCAGGGTAATGTGTCGGTGTTGACGGCAGGGTAATGTGTCAGTGTTAACGGCAGGGTAATGTGTGGTGTTGACGGCAGGGTAATGTGTCGGTGTTGACGGCAGGGTAATGTGTGGTGTGACGGCAGGGTAATGTTTTGGTGTTGACGGCAGGGTAATGTGTTGGTGTTGACGGCAGGGTAATGTGTTGGTGTTGACGGAAGGGTAATGTGTTGGTGTTGACGGCAGGGTAATGTGTGATGTTGACGGCAGGGTAATGTGTTGGTGTTGACAGCAGGGTAATGTGTTGGTGTTGACGGCAGGGTAATGTGTTTGGTGTTGACGGCAGGGTAATGTGTTGGTGTTGACGGCAGGGTAACGTGTGGTGTTGACGGCAGGGTAATGTGTCGGTGTTGACGGCAGGGTAATGTGTGGTGTTGACGGCAGGGTAATGTGTCGGTGTTGACGACAGGGTAATGTGTCGGTGTTGACGGCAGGATAATGTGTTGGTGTTGACGGCAGTGTAATGTGTGGTGTTGACGGCAGGGTAATGTGTGATGTTGACGGCAGGGTAATGTGTCGGTGTTGACGGCAGGGTAATGTGTTGGTGTTGACGGCAGGGTAATGTGTGGTGTTGACGGCAGGGTAATGTGTTGGTGTTGACGGCAGGGTAATGTGTTGTGTTGACGGCAGGGTAATGTGTTGGTGTTGACGGCAGGGTAATGTGTCGGTGTTGACGGCAGGGTAATGTGTCAGTGTTAACGGCAGGGTAATGTGTGGTGTTGACGGCAGGGTAATGTGTCGGTGTTGACGGCAGGGTAATGTGTGGTGTTGACGGCAGGGTAATGTGTTGGTGTTGACGGCAGGGTAATGTGTTGGTGTTGACGGCAGTGTAATGTGTGGTGTTGACGGCAGGGTAATGTTTTGGTGTTGACGGCAGGGTAATGTGTTGGTGTTGACGGCAGGGTAATGTGTGGTGTTGACGGCAGGGTAATGTGTGGTGTTGACGGCAGGGTAATGTGTCAGTGTTGACGGCAGGGTAATATGTAATGTTGAGTGGGCGTAGATCAGTAGGTACAGACGCTACTGTCTGGACAGTATAGACCGGTCAACAGGCACCGTGGCCAAAACATTCTGTCCAGCCATATTGGTATTTCTGTCTCGTCCTGTTGTTGACAATCATTTCCTATACAATTCCCGATGGTCTTCGGGCTGGGCTGGGGCTGCTGTGAGTGCCAGTGAGCTCCTGTGAGCTCCAGTGAGCTCCTGGCTAACGTATGCAAGACCTACACTGCTGATTTGGGTATTTGTCTCATACAGAAAGAATGTCAACAAGGTGGGGACAGCGCTGTTGTCGTTCAGGCTCATGATTTCCTACCAGGTCATTCCTCCCTCATTGTTAATGTGCGACGCTGCTGCAAACTGCTAGTTCCGGGGCTCCTTAAGTCGTCGTTCGTCTTGTCTCATTTGTTTATATATTATATGTTCATTATATTTTGTACGTATCTATATATTTCAAGATTATTATTACTTTGTGATTTTCCTGAAAAGCACAAACTGATAGTAATCACAACTTTCTGAAAAGTTGTGATATATAAGGTAAGACCTTATAAGCCCAGCGCCTATTGTCGGAAAATCCGACACCATTTAATATTACATACAGGCAGATAATATTGCTGCTGTATTGTATACACAAGTTAACCCTTAGAAAATGTAACTTGTAGTGGAATTTCCGTCTATAGAAAACGGAATATCATTAACACATACTATTATAAATTCACCACCTATTATGGTGGGAATTATTCTTAAATACATTAGTCTTTGGACTTTACCATCATAAAAACATCTCATATAAATTAACTTAATTATCAGAATTAAAATAGAGTAAATGTGACCCTTCTATCACTTACTGTCATCTGGACAATGTAGGCCAGTAGCGTCAGTGAGGAGGGAGTGGTCAGCCATTGTTATTGTACTTAGACCAGAGGCACAGGAGCAATTCGGCTCCTGTTAATTTTACTTGGACGAAGTGTTATGGAAACCAAAGGTGTACCATCATCAACACGCTGTCAACAAATACAAGTTAAGTGTTCTGCCGAAACCCGTTTATCTTATTATTTGTGGCCATGAATATTAGGTAGATATAAAGGGCGAGCCGGTTAGAATACGAACTGCCTCTTAATAAAAGGTAATTAAGCCTAGGTCTTTATGGTTCCTTGTACAGTGTTTTCTCTGATATAGTTGTCATATATTAGGATTCTGGCTTTATAGCTAGCGCCCTTTTGACAGGTCAAGACGAGGAAGCATGCTTTGTGTACCAGTTACTGGGTGATGGAAGCTACCTCAAAGAGGATAATTTGGTGTCTACATCCTGGTTATACCTGGTGGACTAAGGCCTGCTGTACAATAAGATAAGGAACCTCTTCAATGTATGTAGTCTAATACTGTAGTTTGATTGGCTGCATATATATAAATTCAATAACCCCCCCCCCCTAATGTGTAGAGGAACGATTTGTGAGATTATTGCAGAAATACAGTCCACTTATCATCATACAAATTGTTATCGAAGTATACAAATTAACGTAAATATAAATTCTATATAAATTCATATAAATTAAATAAATATAAATCTCACAGGTCGGTTCCCACACCTATAGCCAGTGTTTGCGTTCGTACACCATCGAGTGAAGCACTGAACCTTAACTTGTTCACCCGGCACAAATTGGGGACTGGATGTAAGGCGATTGGTGGGTCGTGTTCCAGAGAAATCTAGTAGGGTAAGGCTTGCCCTTGATCCTTACCCTACTAGACTGATGGGAGGTAAGGGAATCGTCAGGAAAAAGCGCCAAGCCATTACGACTATATAGCACTGGGAAGGGGTCAGGATAAGGATTTGGGATGGGACGGGGAGGAAGGAATGGTGCCCAACAACTTGTGGACGGTCGGGGATTGAACGCCGACCTGCATGACGCGAGACTGTCGCTCTACCGTCCAGCCCAAGTGGTTAGTGGGAAAGCTGTGAGCCAGCTAACAAGAGCCAGAAGTCGTCTACTTATCGGAATAGAAAACAAAATCATGTACTTGTGATACCATTGGACTACAAGTACAGCGGATTTGCTGTGAAGTTCATGTCCGCACTAATTACAAAAAATGGATTTTGTTTCACAATTACTGCCTTCAGCTGTGGCTTTTATATGTTTGCCACTAATTAAGAAACATCCCGTCGCTCTTTTGGAATGAAATAGTTTGTTAATACACTGGAAACCTCTGTTACGAGTTCCGGTTAACTGGGGAAATTAATTTTTATTTTAATCAAGATTTACAAGCCTTCCACATTTGTAAATTCTTGTACTATAACCTACGGTCAACATATTATATCCAGCTTCATTAAACTGTCTCCAGGTGATTTACTTACGAGCCTTCCGTGCCGTCATCTCCGTCACGGAACAGTTTGCTAACAATCCTCCTGCTAACGAGCGGTTGTGTGTGATACACGCCGCGGTCAACCTAACAAGGGGCCGCAGCCGCCTCAACCACTCTCTTGGCAAAGCTTATATTCTCAGCGTTTTTTTCTTAATTCCATTAGACACTGAGACAGTATGCTGTCTCGGTATGCCGCCACGGTATGCTGCCTCGGTATGCTGCCACAGTATGCTGCCTCAATATGTTGCCACAGTATGCTGCCTCAGTATGCTGCCTCAGTATGCTGCCATAGTATGCTGCCATAGTATGCTGCCACAGTATGCTGCCTCAGTATGCTGCCTCAGTATGCTGCCACAGTATGCTGCCACAGTATGCTGCCACAGTATGCTGCCATAGGATGCTGCCTCAGTATGTTGCCACAGTATGCTGCCTCAGAATGCTGCCACAGTATGTTGCCACAGTATGCTGCCTCAGTATGCTGACACAGTATGCTGCCACAGTATGCTGCCTCAGTATGCTGCCTCAGTATGCTGCTTCAGTATGCTGCCTCAGTATGCTGCCACAGTATGCTGACACAGTATACTGCCTCAGTATGCTGCCACAGTATGCTGCCTGTGAACACTGCCTCAGTAGTTCCCAGTATGTCGTCCATTACCGTCCCTCTCCCACCTAGTATTAAGCCTTGTATGCGCCCAATTCTCATTTTTAATGACTCTGAAGAGGCAGGAAGCCTGAAAATGCGGGTTTCGTTATATTTTGTAGTGTCGTATAGAGGAGGGCGGGTGGCGCCCTGTCTGGCCCGTGGGTCTGGACCCACACTGTGAAGACCATGTACTAAACGGGACTTGGAACATTCCAGGGGCTAGAGGAGGAAGGGCGGGAGTTGCAAAGGTTCGAAGAAATTTCAGTTCTGATGTGGTAAAGGCCAGTGGACCTTTTCCAAGATGGCGGCTGAAGCAGCGTTGTTTGACGGGATATTTGGGAGCCTTGAGGCAGAGACTAGGGGGCCAGATTCACGAAGCAGTTACGCAAGCATTTACGAACCTGTACATCTTTTCTCAATCTTTGACGGCTTTGTTTACAATTATTAAACAGTTAATGAGCTCCGAAGCACCAGGAGGTTGTTTATAACAATAACAACAGTTGATTGGCAAGTTTTCATGCTTGTAAACTGTTTAATAAATGTAACCAAAGCCGTCAAAGATTGAGGAAAGATGTACACGTTGTAAGTACTTGCGTAACTGCTTCGTGAATCTGGCCCAAGGTTGCTGGAGACCAGAATGAGAAGATGATTGGTTGCTGGTTCTTTGAAGTAACCAATCAACAGGTAGCCCGGGGTTACGTCATGAGGGAGAGCAAGCTTCTTGTCCTCCCATTGGCCTAGGAGTCGCACTGCTCGTGTGTGCAGTGAAAGCCTACGATTTATTTCTCCAGTGACATTGTGAGCTTGGCAGTGCAGTAGTACTGTACTACTAGTACTACTACTAGTACTGGTAGTACTGGTACTACCAGTACTACCAGTTCTCTGGAGGTTCCGCGAGTCTTCAGCTGTTGTCGTGGTGCAGTCCGTCCTCCTAAGGTTCCCCAACGTCTAGAAACTGTCGTGCTAAAGTGCCCTTATCCTAACCTACCAGAGGACCAAAAACAGAAAACGGGACAGTACGTCACTTTCGCCAGCCGCTTCTATTGTCTAGTACGACAGTTTTTTGGCCTTATGTGACGCATACGTGCGAAATGCGACGTTCTTTGTAGGAGGACAGGTTGTAGGAGGACAGGTTGTAGGAGGACAGGTTGTAGGAGGACAGGCTGTAGGAGGACAGGCTGTAGGAGGACAGGCTGTAGGAGGACAGGCTGTAGGAGGACAGGTTGTAGGAGGACAGGTTGTAGGAGGACAGGTTGTAGGAGGACAGGCTGTAGGAGCACAGGCTGTAGGAGCACAGGCTGTAGGAGGACAGGCTGTAGGAGGACAGGCTGCAGGAGGACAGGTTGTAGGAGGACAGGTTGTAGGAGGACAGGTTGTAGGAGGACAGGCTGTAGGAGGACAGGCTGTAGGAGGACAGGATGTAGGAGGACAGGCTGTAGGAGGACAGGCTGTAGGAGGACAGGTTATAGGAGGACAGGCTGTAGGAGGACAGGTTGTAGGGGGGACAGGTTGTAGAAGGACAGGTTGTAGGAGGACAGGTTGTAGGAGGACAGGTTGTAGGAGAACAAGCTGTAGGAGGACGGGTTGTAGGAGGACGGGTTGTAGGAGGACAGGTTGTAGGGGGACAGGTTGTAGTAGGACAGGTTGTAGGAGGACAGGTTGTAGGACAGGTTGTAGGGGACAGGTTGAAGGAGGACAGGTTATAGGAGGACAGGTTGTAGGACAGGCTGTAGGACAGGTTGTACAAGGACAGGTTTTAGCAGAACAGGTTGTAGGAGGACATGTTGTAGGACCGGATGTAGGACAGGTTGTACGAGGACAGGTTGTAGGAGGACAGGTTGTAGGAGGACAGGTTGAAGGAGGACAGGTTGTAGGAGGACAGGTTGTAGGAGGACAGGTTGTAGGGGGACAGGTTGTAGGGGGACAGGTTGTAGGGGGACAGGTTGTAGGAGGACAGGTTGTAGGAGGACAGGTTGTAGGAGGACAGGTTGTAGGAGGACAGGTTGTTGGAGGACAGGTTGTAGGAGGACAGGTTGTTGGAGGACAGGCTGTAGGAGGAGAGGTTTTTGGAGGACAGGCTGTAGGAGGAAAGGCTGTAGGAGGACAGGTTGTAGGAGAACAGATTGTAGGAGGACAGGTTATTGGAGGACAGGTTATTGGAGGACAGGTTGTAGGACGACAGGTTGTAGGACGACAGGTTGTAGGACGACAGGTTGTAGGGGGACAGGTTGTAGGGGGACAGGTTGTAGGGGGGACAGGTTGTAGGAGGACAGGTTGTAGGAGGACAGGTTGTATGAGGACAGGCTGTAGGAGGACAAGCTGTAGGAGGACAGGTTGTAGGAGGACAAGCTGTAGGAGGATAGGTTGTAGGAGGACAAGCTATAGGAGGACAGGTTGTAGGAGGACAGGTTGTAGGAGGACAGGCTGTAGGAGGACAGGCTATATAAGGACAGGTTGTAGGACATATTGTAGGACAGGTTGTAGGAGGACAGGTTGTAGGAGGACAGGTTGTAGGAGAACAGGTTGTAGGAGGACAGGTTGTAGGAGGACAGGTTGTAGGAGGACAGGTTGTAGGAGGACAGGCTGTAGGAGGCCAGGTTGTAGGAGGACAGGTTGTAGGAGGACATGCTGTAGGAGAAAAGATTGTAGGAGGACAGGTTGTAGGAGGATAGGCTGTAGGAGGACATGTTGTAGAAGGACAGGTTGTAGGAGAACAAGCTGTAGGAGGACAGATTGTAGGAGGACAGGTAATTGGTGGACAGGATATTGGAGGACAGGTAATTGGTGGACAGGATATTGGAGGACAGGTTATTGGAGGACAGGTTATTGGAGGACAGGTTGTAGGAGGACAGGTTGTAGGAGGACAGGTTGTAGGAGGACAGGTTGTAGGAGGACAGGTTGTAGGAGGACAGGTTGTAGGAGCACCGGTTGTAGGGGGACAGGTTGTAGGGGGACAGATTGTAGGGGGACAGGTTGTAAGAGGACAGGTTGAAGGGGGACAGGTTGTAGGGGGACAGGTTGTAGAAGGACAGGTTGTAGGAGCACCGGTTGTAGGGGGACAGGTTGTAGGGGGACAGATTGTAGGGGGACAGGTTGTAGGAGGACAGGTTGAAGGGGGACAGGTTGTAGGGGGGACAGATTGTAGGGGGACAGGTTGTAGGGGGACAGGTTGTAGGAGGAGAGGTTGTTGGAGACAGGTTGTAGGGGGACAGGTTGTAGGAGGACAGTTTGTAGGACAAGTTGTAGGGGGACAGGGCGTAGGAGGACAGGTTGTAGGAGGACAGGTTGTAGGAGGACAGGTTGAAGGGGGACAGGTTGAAGGGGAACAGGTTGTAGGGGGACAGGTTGAAGGAGGATAGGTTGTAGGGGGACAGGTTGTAGGGGGACAGGTTGTAGGGGGACAGGCTGTAGGAGGACAGGCTGTAGGAGAGGTTGCAGGAGGACAGGTTGTAAGGGGACAGGTTGTAGGAGGACAGGTTGAAGGAGGACAGGTTGTAGGAGGGCAGGTTGTAGGAGGACAGGTTGTAGGGGGACAGGTTGTAGGAGACAGGTTCTAGGGGGACAGGTTCTAGGAGGACAGGTTGTAGGGGGACAGGTTGAAAAAGGACAGGTTGTAGGAGGACAGGTTGTAGGAGGACACCTTGTAGGAGGACAGGTTGTAGGAGGACAGGTTGTAGGAGGACAGGTTGTAGGAGGACAGGTTGTTGGAGGACAGGCTGTAGGAGGACAGGCTGTTGGAGGACAGGTTTTAGGACAGGTTGTATGAGGACAGGTTGTAGGAGGACAGGTTGTAGGAGGACAGGTTGTAGGAGGACAGGTTGTAGGAGGACAGGTTGTAGGACAGGCTGTAGGAGGACAGGTTGTAGGAGGACAGGCTGTAGGAGGACAGGCTGTAGGAGGACAGACTGTACGAGGACAGGCTGTAGGATGACAGGCTGTAGGAGGACAGGTTGTAGGACAGGTTGTAGGACAGGCTGTAGGAGGACAGGTTGTAGGAGGACAGGCTGTAGGAGGACAGGCTGTAGAAGGACAGGCTGTATAAGGACAGGTTGTAGGAGGCCAGGTTGTTGGAGGACCGGTTGTAGGACAGGTTGTAGGAGGACAGGTTGTATTAGGACAGGTTGTAAAACAGATTGTAAGAGGACAGGTTGTAGGGGGACAGGTTGTAGGGGGACAGGTTGTAGGAGGACAGGTTGTAGGAGGACAGGTTGTAGGAGGACAGGTTGCAGGAGGACAGGTTGCAGGAGGACAGGTTGCAGGAGGACAGGCTGTAGGAGGACAGGCTGTAGGAGGACAGGTTGTAGGGGACAGGTTGTAGGAGGACAGGTTGTAGGAGGACAGGTTGTAGGAGGACAGGCTGTAGGAGGACAGGTTGTAGAAGGACAGGTTATAGGAGAACAGGTTGTAGGAGGACAAGTTGTTGGAGGACAGGTTGTAGGAGGACAGGTTGTAGGAGGACAGGTTGTAGGAGGACAGGTTGTAGGAGGACAGGTTGTAGGAGGACAGGTTGTAGGAGGACAGGTTGTAGGAGGACAGGTTGTAGGAGGACAGGCTGTAGGAGGACAGGCTGTAGGAGGACAGGCTGTACGAGGAAATATTGTAGGAGGACAGGTTTTGGAGGACAGGCTGTAGGAGGCCAGGTTGTAGGAGGCCAGATTGTAGGAGGACAGGTTGTAGGAGGACAGGCTGTAGGAGGAAAGATTTTAGGAGGGCAGGTTATTGGAGGACAGGTTGTAGGAGGATAGGCTGTAGGAGGACAGGTTGTAGGAGAACAAGCTGTAGGAGGACAGATTGTAGGAGGACAGGTTGTAGGAGGACAGGTTGTAGGAGGACAGGTTGTAGACAGGTTGTAGGAGGACCGGTTGTAAGGAGGACAGGTTGTAGGGGGACAGGTTGTAGTAGGACAGGTTGTAGGAGGATAGGTTGTAGCACAGGTTGTAGGGGACAGGTTGAAGGAGGACAGGTTGTAGGAGGACAGGTTGTAGGACAGGCTGTAGGACAGGTCGTAGAAGGACAGGTTTTAGGAGAACAGGTTGTAGGAGGACATGTTGTAGGACCGGTTGTAGGACAGGTTGTACGAGGACAGGTTGTAGGAGGACAAGTTGTAGGAGGACAGGTTGTAGGAGGAGAGGTTGTAGGAGGACAGGTTGTAGGAGGACAGGTTGTAGGGATACAGGTTGTAGGGGACAGGTTGTAGGGGGACAGGTTGTAGGAGGACAGGTTGTAGGAGGACAGGTTGTAGGAGGAAAGGTTGTAGGAGGAGAGGTTGTAGGAGGACAGGTTGTAGGAGGTCAGGCTGTAGGAGGAAAGGCTGTAGGAGGACAGGTTGTAGGAGGACAGATTGTAGGAGGACAGGTTATTGGAGGACAGGTTATTGGAGGACAGGTTGTGTAGGACGACAGGTTGTAGGACGACAGGTTGTAGGACAGACAGGTTGTAGGGGGACAGGTTGTAGGGGGACAGGTTGTAGGAGGACAGGTTGTATGAGGACAGGTTGTAGGAGGACAGGCTGTAGGAGGACAAGCTGTAGGAGGACAGGTTGTAGGAGGAGAAGCTGTAGGAGGACAGGTTGTAGGAGGACAAGCTATAGGAGGACAAGCTATAGGAGGACAGGTTGTAGGAGGACAGGTTGTAGGAGGACAGGCTGTAGGAGGACAGGCTATTTAAGGACAGATTGTAGGAGGACAGGTTGTAGGAGGACCGGTTGTAAGGACAGGTTGTAGGACAGGTTGTATTTGGACAGGTTGTAAAACAGGTTGTAGGAGGACAGGTTGTAGGAGGACAGGTTGTAGGGGGACAGGTTGTAGGAGGACAGGATGTAGGAGGACAGGTTGTAGGAGGACAGGTTGCAGGAGGACAGGTTGCAGGAGGACAGGCTGTAGGAGGACAGGTTGTAGGGACAGGTTTAGGGGACAGGTTGTAGGACAGGTTGTAGGACAGGTTGTAGGAGGACAGGTTGTAGGAGGACAGGCTGTAGGACGACAGGTTGTAGAAGGACAGGTTATAGGAGAAAAGGTTGTAGGACATATTGTAGGGACAGGTTGTAGGAGGACAGGTTGTAGGAGGACAGGTTGTAGGAGGACAGGTTGTAGGAGGACAGGTTGTAGGAGGACAGGTTGTAGGAGGACAGGCTGTAGGAGGAAATATTGTAGGAGGACAGGTTATTGGAGGACAGGTTGTAGAAGGACAGGCTGTAGGAGGCCAGGTTGTAGGAGGACAGGTTGTAGGAGGACAGGCTGTAGGAGGAAAGATTGTAGGAGGACAGGTTGTAGGAGGATAGGCTGTAGGACGACATGTTGTAGGAGGACAGGTTGTAGGAGAACAAGCTGTAGGAGGACAGATTGTAGGAGGACAGGTTATTGGAGGACAGGTTATTGGAGGACAGGTTATTGGAGGACAGGTTATTGGAGGACAGGTTGTAGGAGGACAGGTTGTAGGAGGACAGGTTGTAGGATGGACAGGTTGTAGGAGGACAGGTTGTAGGAGGACAGGTTGTAGGAGGACCGGTTGTAGGGGACTGGTTGTAGTAGGACAGGTTGTAGGAGGACAGATTGTAGGACAGGTTGTAGGGGACAGGTTGTAGGAGGACAGGTTGTAGGAGGACAGGTTGTAGGAGGACAGGTTGTAGGAGGACAGGTTGTAGGAGGACAGGCTGCAGAAGGAAAGGTTGTAGGAGGACAGGTTATAGGAGGACAGGCTGTAGGAGGACAGATTGTAGGAGGACAGGTTATTGGAGGACAGGTTGTAGGGGGACAGGTTGTAGTAGGACAGGTTGTAGGAGGACAGGTTGTAGACAGGTTGTAGGGGACAGGGTTGAAGGAGGACAGGTTATAGGAGGACAGTTGTAGGACAAGCTGTAGGACAGGTTGTAGAAGAACAGGTTATAGGAGAACAGGTTGTAGGAGGACATGTTGTAGGACAGGTTGTTGGACAGGTTGTACGAGGACAGGTTGTACGAAGACAGGTTTTAGAGGACAGGTTGTAGGAGGACAGGTTGAAAGAGGACAGGTTGTAGGAGGACAGGTTGTAGGGGGACAGGTTTGTAGGGGGACAGGTTGTAGGGGGACAGGTTGTAGGGGGACAGGTTGTAGGAGGACACGGTTGTAGGAGGACAGGTTGTAGGAGGACAGGCTGTAGGAGGACAAGCTGTAGGAGGACAGGTTGTAGGAAGCCCAGCTATAGGAGGACAGGTGTAAGGAGAAACGGTTGTATGCAGGACAGGCTGTAGGAGGACAGGCTATATAAGGACGGCTGTAGGAGGACAGGTTGTAGGAGGACCGGTTGTAGGACAAGTTGTAGGACAGGTTGTATTAGGACAGGTTGTAAAACATGTTGTAAGAGGACAGGTTGTATTAGGACAGGTTGTAAAACAGGGTTGTAGGAGGACAGGTTGTAGGAGGACAGGTTGTAGGGAGGACAGGTTGTAGGAGGACAGGTTGCAGGAGGACATGTTGCAGAAGGGACAGGCTGTAGGAGGACAGGTTGTAGGACAGGTTGTAGGGGACAGGTTGTAGGACAGGTTCTAGGAGGAACAGGTTGTAGGAGGACAGGCTGTAGGAGGACAGGTTTGTAGGGGGACAGGTTGTAGGGGGACAGGTTGTAGGGGGACAGGTTGTAGGGGACAGGTTGTAGGAGGACAGGTTGTAGGAGGACCAGGTTGTTAGGAGGACAGGCTGTAGGAGGACAAGCTGTAGGAGGACAAGCTGTAGGAGGACAGGTTGTAGGAGGACCAGCTATAGGAGGTACAGGTTGTAGGAGAACAGGTTGTATGAGGACAGGCTGTAGGAGCCTAGGACAGGCTATATAAGGACAGGCTGTAGGAGGACAGGTTGTAGGAGGACCGGTTGTAGGTCAAGTTGTAGGACAGGTTGTATTAGGACAGGTTGTAAAACATGTTGTAAGAGGACAGGTTGTATTAGGACAGGTTGTTAAAACAGGTTGTAGGAGGACAGGTTGTAGGAGGACATGTTGTAGGAGGACAGGTTTGTAGGAGGACAGGTTTGCAGGAGGACATGTTGCAGAAGGACAGGCTGTAGGAGGACAGGTTGTAGGACAGGTTGTAGGGGACAGGTTGTAGGACAGGTTCTAGGAGGACAGGTTGTAGGAGGACAGGCTGTAGGAGGACAGGTTGTAGAAGGACAGGTTATAGGAGAACAGGTTGTAGGACATATTGTAGGACAGGTTGTAGGAGGACAGGTTGTAGGAGGACAGGTTGTAGGAGGACAGGTTTGTAGGAGGACAGGTTGTAGGAGGACAGGTTGTAGAGGACAGGCTGTAGGAGGAAAGATTGTAGGAGGAAAGGTTGTAGGAGGATAGGCTGTAGGAGGACATGTTGTAGGAGGACAGGTTGTAGGAGAACAAGCTGTAGGAGGACAGATTGTAGGAGGACAGGTTTGTGGAGGACAGGTTATTGGAGGACAGGTTATTATAGGACAGTTATTGGAGGACAGGTTATTGGAGGACAGGTTGTAGGAGGACTGGTTGTAGGAGGACAGGTTGTAGGAGGACAGGTTGTAGGAGGGACAGGTGTAGGAGGACAGGTTGTAGGAGGACAGGTTGTTGGAGGACAGGGTTGTAGGAGTACCGGTTGTAGGGGACCGGTTGTAGGGGACAGGCTTGTAGTAGGACAGGTGTAGGAGGACAGGTTGTAGGAGGACAGGTTGTGAGGACAGGTTGTAGGAGGACAGGTTGTAGGACAGGCTGTAGGGACAGGTTGTAGAAGGACAGGTATAGGAGAACAGGTTGTAGGAGAACAGGTTGTAGGAGGACATGTTGTAGGTACAGGACAGGTTGTAGGAGGACAGGTTGTAAGGAGGACAGGTTGTAGGAGGACAGGTCTGTAGGAGGACAGAGTTGTAGGAGGACAGGTGTAGGGGGACAGGCTGTAGGAGGACAGGCTGTAGGAGAAGTTGCAGGAGGACAGGCTTGTAAGGGTGACAGGTTGTAGGAGTGACAGGTTGAAGGAGGACAGGTTGTAGGAGGGCAGGTTGTAGGAGGACAGGTTGTAGGGGGACAGGGTGTAGGAGACAGGTTCTAGGGGGACAGGTTGTAGGAGGACAGGTTGTAGGGGACAGGTTGAAATAAGGACAGGTTGTAGGAGGACAGGTTGTAGGAGGACACCTTGTAGGAGGACAGGTTGTAGGAGGACAGGTTGTAGGAGGACAGGGTTGTAGGACAAGCTGTAGGACAGGTTGTAGAAGGAACAGGTTATAGGAGAACAGGTTGTAGGAGGACATGTTGTAGGACAGGTTGTAGGACAGGTTGTACGAGGACAGGTTGTACGAGGACAGGTTTGTAGGAGGACAGGTTGTAGGAGGACAGGTTGTAGGAGGACAGGTTGTAGGAGGACAGGTTGTAGGGGGACAGGTTGTAGGGGGACAGGTTGTAGGGGGACAGGTTGTAGGGGGACAGGTTGTAGGAGGACAGGTTGTAAGGACAGGTTGTAGGAGGACAGGCTGTAGGAGGACAAGCTGTAGGAGGACAAGCTGTAGGAGGACAGGTTGTAGGAGGACCAGCTATAGGAGGACAGGTTGTAGGAGAACAGGTTGTATGAGGACAGGCTGTAGGAGGACAGGCTATATAAGGACAGGCTGTAGGAGGACAGGTTGTAGGAGGACCGGTTGTAGGACAAGTTGTAGGACAGGTTGTATTAGGACAGGTTGTAAAACATGTTGTAAGAGGACAGGTTGTATTTGGACAGGTTGTAAAACAGGTTGTAGGAGGACAGGTTGTAGGAGGACAGGTTTAGGAGGACAGGTTGTAGGAGGACAGGTTGCAGGAGGACATGTTGCAGAAGGACAGGCTGTAGGAGGACAGGTTGTAGGACAGGTTATAGGGACAGGTTGTAGGACAGGTTCTAGGAGGACAGGTTGTAGGAGGACAGGCTGTAGGAGGACAGGTTGTAGGGGGACAGGTTGTAGGGGGACAGGTTGTAGGGGGACAGGTTGTAGGGGGACAGGTTGTAGGAGGACAGGTTGTAGGAGGACAGGTTGTAGGAGGACAGGCTGTAGGAGGACAAGCTGTAGGAGGACAAGCTGTAGGAGGACAGGTTGTAGGAGGACCAGCAATAGGAGGACAGGTTGTAGGAGAACAGGTTGTATGAGGACAGGCTGTAGGAGACAGGCTATATAAGGACAGGCTGTAGGAGGGCAGGTTGTAGGAGGACCGGTTGTAGGACAAGTTGTAGGACAGGTTGTATTAGGACAGGTTGTAAAACATGTTGTAAGAGGACAGGTTGTATTAGGACAGGTTGTAAAACAGGTTTGTAGGAGGACAGGTTGTAGGAGGACAGGTTGTAGGAGGACAGGTTGTAGGAGGACAGGTTGCAGGAGGACATGTTGCAGAAGGACAGGCTGTAGGAGGACAGGTTGTAGGACAGGTTGTAGGGGACAGGTTGTAGGACAGGTTCTAGGAGGACAGGTTGTAGGAGGACAGGCTGTAGGAGGACAGGTTGTAGAAGGACAGGTTATAGGAGAACAGGTTGTAGGACATATTGTAGGACAGGTTGTAGGAGGACAGGTTGTAGGAGGACAGGTTGTAGGAGGACAGGTTGTAGGAGGACAGGTTGTAGGAGGACAGGTTGTAGGAGGACAGGTTGTAGGAGGACAGGCTGTAGGAGGAAATATTGTAGGAGGACAGGTTATTGGAGGAGGTTGTAGAAGGACAGGCTGTAGGAGGCCAGGTTGTAGGAGGACAGGTTGTAGGAGGACAGGCTGTAGGAGGAAAGATTGTAGGAGGAAAGGTTGTAGGAGGATAGGCTGTAGGAGGACATGTTGTAGGAGGACAGGTTGTAGGAGAACAAGCTGTAGGAGGACAGATTGTAGGAGGACAGGTTTTTGGAGGACAGGTTATTGGAGGACAGGTTATTGTAGGACAGGTTATTGGAGGACAGGTTATTGGAGGACAGGTTGTAGGAGGACTGGTTGCAGGAGGACAGGTTGTAGGAGGACAGGTTGTAGGAGGACAGGTTGTAGGAGGACAGGTTGTAGGAGGACAGGTTGTAGGAGGACCGGTTGTAGGGGGACCGGTTGTAGGGGGACAGGTTGTAGTAGGACAGGTTGTTGGAGGACAGGTTGTAGGAGGACAGGTTGTAGGACAGGTTGTAGGAGGACAGGTTGTAGGACAGGCTGTAGGACAGGTTGTAGAAGGACAGGTTATAGGAGAACAGGTTGTAGGAGAACAGGTTGTAGGAGGACATGTTGTAGGAGGACAGGTTGTAGGAGGACAGGTTGTAGGAGGACAGGTTGTAGGAGGACAGGTTGTAGGAGGACAGGTTGTAGGAGGACAGGTTGTAGGAGGGCAGGTTGTAGGAGGACAGGTTGTAGGGGGACAGGTTGTAGGAGACAGGTTCTAGGGGGACAGGTTCTAGGAGGACAGGTTGTAGGGGACAGGTTGAAAAAGGACAGGTTGTAGGAGGACAGGTTGTAGGAGGACACCTTGTAGGAGGACAGGTGTAGGAGGACAGGTTGTAGGAGGACAGGTTGTAGGAGGACATGTTGTTGGAGGACAGGCTGTAGGAGGACAGGCTGTTGGAGGACAGGCTGTAGGAGGACAGGCTGTAAGAGGACCGGCTGTTGGAGGACAGGTTGTAGGACAGGTTGTATGAGGACAGGTTGTAGGAGGACAGGTTGTAGGAGGACAGGTTGTAGGAGGACAGGTTCTAGGAGGACAGGTTGTTGGAGGACAGGTTGTAGGAGGACAGGTTGTAGGAGGACAGGTTGTAGGACAGGCTGTAGGAGGACAGGTTGTAGGAGGACAGGCTGTAGGAGGACAGGCTGTAGGAGGACAGACTGTACGAGGACAGGCTGTAGGATGACAGGCTGTAGGAGGACAGGCTGTAGGAGGACAGGCTGTAGGAGGACAGGCTGTATGAGGACCGGCTGTAGGAGGACAGGTTGTAGGACAGGTTGTAGGACAGGCTGTAGGAGGACAGGTTGTAGGAGGACAGGCTGTAGGAGGACAGGCTGTAGGAGGACAGGCTGTATGAGGACCGGCTGTAGGAGGACAGGTTGTAGGACAGGTTGTAGGCAGGCTGTAGGAGGACAGGTTGTAGGAGGACAGGCTGTAGGAGGACAGGCTGTAGGAGGACAGGCTGTATAAGGACAGGTTGTAGGAGGCCAGGTTGTTGGAGGACCGGTTGTAGGACAGGTTGTAGGAGGACAGGTTGTATTAGGACAGGTTGTAAAACAGATTGTAAGAGGACAGGTTGTAGGGGGACAGGTTGTAGGGGGACAGGTTGTAGGAGGACAGGTTGTAGGAGGACAGGTTGTAGGGGACAGGTTGTAGGAGGACAGGTTGTAGGAGGACAGGTTGTAGGAGGACAGGTTGCAGGAGGACAGGTTGCAGGAGGACAGGTTGCAGGAGGACAGGCTGTAGGAGGACAGGCTGTAGGAGGACAGGTTGTAGGGGACAGGTTGTAGGAGGACAGGTTGTAGGAGGACAGGTTGTAGGAGGACAGGCTGTAGGAGGACAGGTTGTAGAAGGACAGGTTATAGGAGAACAGGTTGTAGGAGGACAAGTTGTTGGAGGACAGGTTGTAGGAGGACAGGTTGTAGGAGGACAGGTTGTAGGAGGACAGGTTGTAGGAGGACAGGTTGTAGGAGGACAGGTTTAGGAGGACAGGCTGTAGGAGGACAGGCTGTAGGAGGACAGGCTGTACGAGGAAATATTGTAGGAGGACAGGTTTTGGAGGACAGGCTGTAGGAGGCCAGGTTATTGGAGGCCAGGTTGTAGGAGGACAGGTTGTAGGAGGACAGGCTGTAGGAGGAAAGATTTTAGGAGGGCAGGTTATTGGAGGACAGGTTGTAGGAGGAAAGGCTGTAGGAGGACAGGTTGTAGGAGAACAAGCTGTAGGAGGACAGATTGTAGGAGGACAGGTTGTAGGAGGACAGGTTGTAGGAGGACAGGTTGTAGGAGGACAGGTTGTAGGAGGACAGGTTGTAGGAGGACCGGTTGTAGGAGGACAAGTTGTAGGGGGACAGGTTGTAGTAGGACAGGTTGTAGGAGGATAGGTTGTAGCACAGGTTGTAGGGGACAGGTTGAAGGAGGACAGGTTTAGGAGGACAGGTTGTAGGACAGGCTGTAGGACAGGTCGTAGAAGGACAGGTTTTAGGAGAACAGGTTGTAAGAGGACATGTTGTAGGACCGGTTGTAGGACAGGTTGTACGAGGACATGTTGTAGGAGGACAGGTTGTAGGAGGACAGGTTGTAGGAGGAGGGTTGTAGGAGGACAGGTTGTAGGAGGACAGGTTGTAGGGATACAGGTTGTAGGGGGACAGGTTGTAGGGGGACAGGTTGTAGGAGGACAGGTTGTAGGAGGACAGGTTGTAGGAGGACAGGTTGTAGGAGGAGAGGTTGTAGGAGGACAGGTTGTAGGTGGTCAGGCTGTAGGAGGAAAGGCTGTAGGAGGACAGGTTGTAGGAGGACAGATTGTAGGAGGACAGGTTATTGGAGGACAGGTTATTGGAGGACAGGTTGTAGGACGACAGGTTGTAGGACGACAGGTTGTAGGACGACAGGTTGTAGGGGGACAGGTTGTAGGGGGACAGGTTGTAGGAGGACAGGTTGTATGAGGACAGGTTGTAGGAGGAAAGGCTGTAGGAGGAAAGATTGTAGGAGGACAGGTTGTAGGAGGATAGGCTGTAGGACGACATGTTGTAGGAGGACAGGTTGTAGGAGAACAAGCTGTAGGAGGACAGATTGTAGGAGGACAGGTTATTGGAGGACAGGTTATTGGAGGACAGGTTATTGGAGGACAGGTTATTGGGGACAGGTTGTAGGAGGACAGGTTGTAGGAGGACAGGTTGTAGGAGGACAGGTTGTAGGAGGACAGGTTGTAGGAGGACAGGTTGTAGGAGGACCGGTTGTAGGGGACAGGTTGTAGTAGGACAGGTTGTAGGAGGACAGATTGTAGGAGGACAGGTTGTAGGAGGACAGGTTGTAGGAGGACAGGTTGTAGGAGGACAGGCTGCAGGAGGAAAGGTTGTAGGAGGACAGGTTATAGGAGGACAGGCTGTAGGAGGACAGATTGTAGGAGGACAGGTTATTGGAGGACAGGTTGTAGGGGGACAGGTTGTAGTAGGACAGGTTGTAGGAGGACAGGTTGTAGGACAGGTTGTAGGGGACAGGTTGAAGGAGGACAGGTTGTAGGAGGACAGGTTGTAGGACAGGCTGTAGGACAGGTTGTAGAAGAACAGGTTATAGGAGAACAGGTTGTAGGAGGACATGTTGTAGGACAGGTTGTAGGACAGGTTGTACGAGGACAGGTTGTACGAGGACAGGTTTTAGGAGGACAGGTTGTAGGAGGACAGGTTGTAGGAGGACAGGTTGCAGGAGGACAGGTTGTAGGAGGACAGGTTGTAGGGGGACAGGTTGTAGGGGGACAGTTGTAGGGGGACAGGTTGTAGGAGGACAGGTTGTAGGAGGACAGGTTGTAGGAGGACAGGCTGTAGGAGGACAAGCTGTAGGAGAACAAGCTGTAGGAGGACAGGTTGTAGGAGGACCAGCTATAGGAGGACAGGTTGTAGGAGAACAGGTTGTATGAGGACAGGCTGTAGGAGGACAGGCTATATAAGGACAGGCTGTAGGAGGACAGGTTGTAGGAGGACCGGATGTAGGACAAGTTGTAGGACAGGTTGTATTAGGACAGGTTGTAAAACATGTTGTAAGAGGACAGGTTGTATTAGGACAGGTTGTAAAACAGGTTGTAGGAGGACAGGTTGTAGGAGGACAGGTTGTAGGAGGACAGGTTGCAGGAGGACAGGTTGCAGAAGGACAGGCTGTAGAGGACAGGTTGTAGGACAGGTTGTAGGGGACAGGTTGTAGGACAGGTTCTAGGAGGACAGGTTGTAGGAGGACCGGCTGTAGGAGGACAGGTTGTAGAAGGACAGGTTATAGGAGAACAGGTTGTAGGACATATTGTAGGACAGGTTGTAGGAGGACAGGTTGTAGGAGGACAGGTTGTTGGAGGACAGGTTGTAGGAGGACAGGTTGTAGGAGGACAGGTTGTAGGAGGACAGGTTGTAGGAGGACAGGCTGTAGGAGGAAATATTGTAGGAGGACAGGTTATTGGAGGACAGGTTGTAGAAGGACAGGCTGTAGAGGCCAGGTTGTATTAGGACAGGTTGTAGGAGGACAGGCTGTAGGAGGAAAGATTGTAGGAGGAAAGGTTGTAGGAGGATAGGCTGTAGGAGGACATGTGTAGGAGGACAGGTTGTAGGAGAACAAGCTGTAGGAGGACAGATTGTAGGAGGACAGGTTTTTGGAGGACAGGTTATTGGAGGACAGGTTATTGTAGGACAGGTTATTGG
>NC_091208.1:33308120-33325620 GCF_040958095.1 Procambarus clarkii
GTGAGACAACTTTGGATTACGTGGTGACTGTAGGCCTCAGTCATTTTCTTAATTGGTCATCTCTCCCTCCGTGTTATTACTCGTGTTTACTATCTTTTGTCCCTAGGATATTTCTCATATTTTCGGCAGATCATCATATTGGTACCCTGGTACTGTGGTCTGTCCCCGGGTCAAGAGCACCTAATCTTCTGCAATCCGATGGTAGGAGGATAAAGAGGGCCATAGTTCCTCTTGCACGAACTTTAGTTGCTGAATTGGGACCTCAGCAGCAGTTCTCGTCACCAGTTGACACCTCGCACCCCTACACGTCGGTCAGAGATGATGATACTTACCTTGGTAGGGAATTAGCTTTCTTTTTTCAGTGCACAAAAGTTCGCTAATTCTGTAAGTATCATATTTCATTTCTGTGGGAAAAACTTGCTTATGTCCTATAGAGACTCGGCAAGGTATGCCTACTTCTTGGACTACCTAATTCACTTTAGAGGCAATTAACTGTTTCATTTGTTTTAGAAACTCAGTTTCGCTTATTTAGTAGGATTTTCTTGCCCTTATCCTCTTACATTGAGTACCGGGTACAAGATTTCCTGCGATCTTGATTTATTAATCATTTACCATCTTGAAATTAACATTAATTGTTAACGATTCCACAGGATAGGTACCAGTTGCCACTTTGTCCTGTTTCTGACATTCACCATATCACAACAGTATATTCGTTGTGCATTTATTTGCTAATTTCACCATGTTTCGTCTGCAAGCTTTCCGTGCAGATCCAGCAGGTGAAATAGGGACCTTAAGTCATGCCAAGAGGATCGAATTACAAGCTCTTGCACATGAGTACCAACTAGATGTTCCCTATGGAGCCAATAAAAATGAACTGCATAACCTGTTACTGGATCATCTCTTAGAGGAAGGTAAGATTGACTCTGAAACTCACGAACTTACTCTATTGCAGATAAACCTGATTTGGCAACGATGAAACTCAAACTAGAGCTTGCCAAGGTCGAACGAGAACAGCAAAGGGAAGCAGCTGCCATACGAAAGGAAGAAAAAGAACGAGAAGCTGCCCTGGAAAAAGAAGCTCTACAACTGAGGAAAGAGGAAGCCGCCTTGAGGAAAGAAAAACAGGAACGTGAAATCGCCCTCAAGGAACGTGAGATTGCAATACTCCGTGAACGTGAGAAAGTACAGCTTGAAGCAAAACAACGCCACCTGGAGATACAACGCGAGCATGACAAACAACAAGCTGCTATGGCTATGGAATGTCGTCAACCAGAACTCGCGTTGGAAACTACACACCTCACTCAACGCCAGAAGCTACCGCCAGTCTTCCTGTCAGTTTCAATATCTCACATGCAAGTAAGTTAATGCCACCATTCGTAGAGACAGAAGTTGACGTATTTTCCACCACCTTTGAGACCTTTGCTAATCAACTTAGTTGGCCTGCCGACCAATGGGCTACCCTTCTCAGAGTACATCTCAAAGGTAGAGCTGCAGTTACACTCAGTACTTTGGCGTCTGAGAATGACTACCAGACTCTGAAACAAGCAGTGTTGGACGCCTACCTTCTCTCCACCGAAAGCTATCGAAGAAAATTCCGTGACCACCTAAAGGCAAGTACCACTACCTTTCTAGAATTTGCTGATACCAAAAGGAGATATTTTATGAAATGGCTGGAAGCAGCACATGTCTCTACCTTTGCAGAACTCGCCAACCTCATGCTAGTTGAAGAATTCTTGAGGCGTGTGCCGCCTTCTGTCTGTTTATATTTAGCAGATAAAGAAGAAACCGACTACCTAAAGTGTGCTAAGTCGGCTGACACTTACAGCCTCATCCACCGGCTGTCACCAGAACCACCTTCCAGTAAGAAGTCTTGGTACAGTTACGAGAAAGTGAGTACCGATCAAGCTGGCTCGCAATTGTACTGTAAGTATTGTAGACTCTATGGACATACCATAGATAAATGTGGTAAGTCTCAATACAAAGGAAATACTGAATCCACTAAACCCAAACAGACTCCTCCTAAGTCCGGTAAGCCTGTGATGAATGTTGGTGTTCATGTTAATGATCTTTCTCTTTTCAGTAAACACCTGTATACTGGAACTGTCTCTACCAACGGTTCAGATCCGGAGGCACGTTTCAAACTGAAGATCTTGAGGGACACAGCGGCTCTTCAATCAATTATTTTGAAATCAGCTGTGCCCCATATCGCCTACACCGGGGAAACCGTCTTCATCACTGACCTCACTGCTACCACTCCTTATCCTCTCGCCAGAGTCCACCTGGATTGTCCCTTCGTGACCGGAGAAGTCCAAGTCGCCATCAGGGAAAAGCCTTTTCCCATGCCTGGAGTGCAACTTCTCCTGGGCAACGACTTGGCAGAAGACCTGCAACCGACCAACCAGATCGCCATGGACAAACCCCAGGTGTGTACCTCTGTAATGGATAATCCCATCTTTGAGTATGTTCCAGCAAAGGTTCAAGAGAGTGATGAAGTTTCTCCGCCGGTTTTAGTGACCACCCGTGCACAAGCTGCACGACCACAGCCAGCTGACTCTACTGCTACCGCTGTCCCTCAAGACCCTCAGAAACTACCCCTGAATCTGACCACGTTGGAGTTCCGTAAGTTACAGAGGGAAGATGCAGTCTCCGTGGTGTAGTGGTAAGACACTCGCCTGGCGTTCCGCGAGCGCTATGTCATGGGTTCGTATCCTGGCCAGGGAGGATTTACTGGGCGCAATTCCTTAACTGTAGCCTCTGTTTAACGCAACAGTAAAATGTGTACTTGGATGAAAAAACAATTCTTCGCGGCAGGGGATCGTATTCCAGGGACCATAGGATTAAGGACTTGCCCGAAACGCTACGCGTACTAGTGGCTGTACAAGAATGTAACAACTCTTGTATATATCTCAAAAAAAAAAAAAAAAAAAAAAGATCTTACCTTGACACCATTATTCTTCCAGGCTGAGACTCAACCTGACAGTATTCCTGGGTTCTTCCTAGAGAACGAGTTGCTCTACCGCAGATATAGACCCAGTAAACTGAAGGAGGAGTACGATTGGGCCAACGTCGAACAACTAGTGATTCCTGCCAGCCTGCGGCCCACTATTCTACACCTGGCCCACGGAGCACTCTCACACTACGGATTTAACAAGACCTACCACGGAATCCGTCAAGACTACTACTGGCCAGGTATGGTAATTAGCGTCAAACAGTACGTCAAACAGTGTCATATATGTTAGATGGCAAGTAAACCGAACATCTCTATCCCCAGAGCACCACTGACTCCCATACAGGTGCCTGCGGAACCTTTCCACAGACTTATTATAGACTGTGTTGGTCCTTTACCTCGGACCAGTTCTGGTAACGCCTATATACTAACCATCCTGTGTCCTACCACCAGATTCCCCATAGCAGTTCCAGTAAAGAACATTACGGCTGCTACGGTTGTGAAACACTTATTGAAGATCTTCACCCAGTATGGATTTCCAAGGGAGGTTCAGAGCGACTGTGGCACCAACTTCACCAGTGATCTCTTCAAGAGGACACTGGAAGAGTTCAACATCACACAGGTATTGTCCAGCCCCTATCATCCTGCTTCACAGGGTTCTCTTGAGCGTAGTCATCAGACTAATAAAGCACTCCTGAAGAAGTTTTGCAATGAAACTTCTAAGGATTGGGATAAGCAAATTGATTTGATAATGTGTATCTTTAGAAGTCTTCCCAATGAGTCTCTTGGAGTATCTCCTTATGAGATGCTCTACGGACGTAAGTGCCGTATTCCTCTCAAAGCTTTGAAAGACTCTCTACGTGATGCCACCTTCAGTGAGCATCAGAATGTGCCCCAGTTTCTTCAAAACCTACAACACATTCTAGAGAGGGTACATAACTTTGCCAAGGATAATCTATTGAAAGCACAGGAGAGGATGAAGACTCTTTACGACCAGAACAGCAAAGTAAGGAAATTTAAATCAGGAGACTTCGTGCTTGCCTATTTCCCTATCCCAGGTTCTCCTTTGCAAAACAGGTTTTCAGGACCCTACCGCATCAAGGAGTGCAGAAACAACCACAACTACGTTCTAGAGACTCCAGATAGGCGGCGGAAGACCCAGTTGTGCCACGTCAACCTCCTGAAGCTATATAACGGTACTCCCCCCACTGTATTGATAACATATTCTTCCTTTAAAGGTCCATACATCCACAGTGAGACCTTCCCTGCTTCTCCTCCCGAAAGCACTGACATTGAGTCAGCGCTTTCCAATTCGGAAATCCTAACTGATCCTCATAACCATAATAGTGCTCCGTTACCATATTCTAATCCTATTCTCACCTCGTCAGATATCACCAAGCCTTTCATCCTCCATGTCGACGCCAGTGGTACCGGCATCGGGGGTGACCTAATACAGCAACGAGGCAAGGAGAATATACCTGTTAACGACCACAGCTACAGGGAACTACCGCACAATCGACAGGGAGCTACTCATCGTCCTGAACGTGCAGCACTTCAAACAATACCTGAAAATTGCTTGGTCTACCACCATCAACACAGACCACAACACCCTACACTTCCTGCAGCAAGCCCAATTCCACAGTCGACGTCTTCTACGTTGGGCTTGAGAACTGCAGAAATTCAACCTATCTCTATATCAAGGGTTCTTACAACATCATAGCCGATGCCCTCTCCAGAGTCTATGAAGTAGAGGCAACTCCACCTATCACTCTACCACATGAAGACGTAACTTCTTCCGGAACCGCAGGCTTCGGGGGAGAGTTGTGACGATAATCTCTTTCAAGAGAGATTGAGCCTGCTCTTCCCTACATAATTCACGTCATTCAAGTACAAGATACTATATTAAAGATACGTCCACCAGTTTCGCCAAATGTTTTGCAAAGGAAGCAAAGCGTACCTTGCACCACCAGACACACCGGCTCCCGCCCGCCGTCAACGAGCAAACTACCCATTCTCCGCCTGCCTGCTCCTGATTGGCTGGTGTGTCGCCGCACCTGCACTCACGCCACTACCTGAGTCGATGTCTGGGCCAGCACACGTCGTACTCCTCAGAATATCTCTGTGCTCTTTGGAGTTGACATCTCTCGCTGGTAGACAAAGCTCTGGCTGAGGTGTACTAAGGGAGGTGGCAGCTTAAGCCAGTATTCTCAGCACCTGATTATATTATTACCATTGTATTGCACTTCATTTTGTTTTAGAGTAAATTTTACAGCCATTAATTATTCGTGTTGTTTTGTTTGTTGACTTGTTTTGAATTTTACGTAAGCCAAGGGATTGTCTTTAATCATATCTTGTTTTCTAGAGTAATTAAAATTTCATTGTTTATACTTTGTGTTTTGTGTGTCTTCCCATTACCTTACCACAGACAAACAGGCAAACTGTTTCTTTTTTTTCTGTAAATGTGACGAGGCATTGCCCCCTGCTATTGAAAACAGCCGAACATCAACACTCCAACACATTTACCGTCACATATATATATATATATATATATATATATATATATATATATATATATATATATATATATATATATATATATATATATATACATATATACATATATAATATATATATATATATATATATATATATATATATATATATATATATATATATATATATATATATATATATATATATATATATATATATATATATATATATATATGCGGAAAATCCACAGAGAAATATGAAATGAGGTGAACGTTTCGGCTCTGTTACAGCCTTTGTCAACACCAGACTGACTAAGGAGAAGGGAGAAGGGGGAGGATATATAGGCCGACACCTGACCAACCCATCCCTAGGGTTGGTCAGGTGTAATTAACCAAAAACAGGTATAGCTTAGCTTAGAATGGTCAAAGAGGATTAAGCGGTCAGAGAATAAGGATGAAAGATTAAAGAAAAGCCTCATGAATATACAATTATAATGAGACATTGTAAGCCTCTCTATCAGAGTTGTTTCTTAAACTGTTGTGCAATATTATAACTTAAAAATGGATCAAGTTTGTACATTCCAGTACTAACATTAAGAAGATTTGGACACTGACTGATTAGAGCAGACTCAATCAAATTACGTTCCACGAAATCCCCACAATTGGTAATGCTTTTTGCCCCATTCCAGTTAATATTGTGATCGCATAAACTCGTATGTAGATACAATGCATTAGACGTTTGGGCAGTTCTAATACTATAAGCATGTTGTGACAACCGCAATTGTTAGGACTTTCCTGTTTGTCCAAGGTACACAGAATCACAATCATTGCAGGGAATCGAATACACACAACCTGCTGTATCAGGGGAGTTTTTTATAAAATTGGATTTGATCGTACTATTAGTGAACACCAAATTTATATTAAGTTTCTTAAAAATCAGAGACAAATTTTCAAGTCCACTCGCATAAGGTACCACCAATGAGTTAATAATTTTTGGTTTCGCCTTAGGGACGTGATTATAAAACGTACGCTTGGCTTGTACAAACGAGAAATCCAAAAACATCTTAGGATATTGTAAACTCTTCCCAAATTCATATATTTTAGCAATCTCTTCATCAAAAAACTCAGGGCTGCAAACCCTCAAAGCTCGTAGAAACATTCCTGAAAATACTGCCTGTTTAACTTTACTATGATGATTCGAATAAAAATGAACATACGACCCCACGTTGGTAGGTTTCCTATACACATTAAATTTGAACTTTCTAGTGACTCTATGAATCATAATGTCCAAAAACGGAAGAGTACCATTCTCCTCAGTCTCACAAGTGAATTTTATTGAAGGTACCAAAGAATTGAGTTCATTAAGAAAAACTATCTGGTCTTTGTTGCACGGCCATAAGCACAAAATATCATCAACATAAATATACCAAACCACATTAGCCGGGATAATCCTGGATAAGATTTTTGTTTCAAAGAATTCCATATACAAATTGCTTAAAACTGGGGACAGGGGATTGCCCATCGCCATACCAAATGTTTGTTTGAAAAATTTTCCATTAAAACTAAAATAATTGTCTTTTATACACAATTTAATAAGTTCCAATACTTTATTGGTCTGCAAGCTCAAATTATATTTAGGCAGTTCCTCACGTAGAAATTCTAACAGATCATCAACAGGAACTTTAGTGAATAAAGAGGTCACATCGAAACTTATAAGTTTAAAATCAAAATTTAAATTCAGTGTGGATAGCTTATTAACTAAGGGGGCATATCAAACGCAAAAATTCGGAAAAATCGAATATTTTTGAAAAATTTATAAAAATACTACAACGTTTTGGCAACACTTTGGCGCAAACACGATAATGTTATGATATAAATTAAAGTATTTATGGTACATTTCCATGCGTAATTGTGCAGAATCCGGTGCCCCGCGGCTGTGGCGCGCCAAGAGTATTGCGTCGTACGTTCTAAACGTCAATTTTTTCGTAATAACGTCGGAAATAACTATGTATATATGACAACAAATATACACTAATTGGCAACCGTCTCCTAGTGGGGGTGAGTGAGGTAGTCACATGGTGTGTCCTGTTGAGAGTGGAGGTGTCGACGCGCGCTCCATTTTGGCTCCTGAAATCTTGCTTTTGTAGCGTCTAGTGCACAATGACCTATAAACGGAGGGCTCGGAAGACAAAGGAAGCCAATTTGGCACGCGGTCGCCGTCTTTGGCAGGAAAGGAGAGCCGCTGTAGCACAAGGGAGAGTTATATCAAGTGAGGATGTAGGCGGCCTCCCCGCCTCACGCCTCGACCCTCCTCACACACCCTCCTCAACCCCAGCCCCTCCATGTGTATGGACCGGCCACGACAGTGCCATCTACATCTACTGGTGTGGCAGTGCCATCTACATCTACTGATGTGGCAGTGCCATCTACATCTACTGGTGTGGCAGTGCCATCTACTGGTGTGGCTGGTGTTGCAGTGCCATCTATTGCTGTGGCTGATGTTGCAGTGCCATCAACTGTTTCAATAGGCCAATTTCAATAGGTTAGTATGTTTTAGTGTTATAATCTGGTATTTTGTAATATGTATGTGCAGGATATATATATGTATAATTTATTTTTTATTTTTTTTTTTATTTTTTTTTTTTTATTTTTTTTTTCAATTTTTTTTTTCGCTTGTTATCAGGGGATGTGCATGGAACTTGCACACCTTGCTCAATGGATGCCTATCTGCAAGGGTGCCAATTATGAACAAAATCTGTTAAAGTCAAGCTCAGTTACAGGTGGCCGAACTTTGATCTTATTTTACTCAGGTAAGTAATTTACAACTTCAAAGTACTTCATAGCTTTCATTTACTAATCAATTTACATGCAAATTACACCTTATATGTAGAGTTTGTGCTTCTACAAAACCTAGTAGACATTTTAGTCCAAAGTCCATTTGTTGATTTTATAAAAATTTATAAACATCATATATTGCATATATTTGGAAGGGTAACTTTGAAAAATTATATTATTGCACTAAACACTTTATTGCTAAAACTGATCACTACAATCCTTTATTATGTGCTAATTTTAATATCTGAGTGTTATAGAAATGATTTTAGTTGACAAATGTGGTCCCTAAAATTATTTGAAAATGTTGAAAATTCGTTGCATAATACGTTGTGTATTTTTTTTCTCCTTTTCTGTTTAGAGTGTGATGGTGAAACTTGGACCAGTTGCAGCCCTTTCTATATATAGCCTGAATGGTTCAGGCTTGTTCGCATTTGTGTTCCTCACGTGTGCCCCAAAGAATGAGGTGTTTTGGTAAAATGCTATGCCCAAGATTACTATCCGAGTGCCGGCGGTGGGGTGGTTCAAATAGCCTCGGCTATCACCTCATTTTGTCCGGTCGTGATGGTCAAGTGGATTAAGGCGTCTTGTACATACCAGTTGCGTGGCTCCTGGGAGTATGGGTTCGAGTCACTTCTGGGGTGTGAGTTTTCAGTTATATATAGTTATATATATATATATATATATATATATATATATATATATATATATATATATATATATATATATATATATATATATATAATATATATATATATATATATATATATATATATAATATATATATATATATATATATATATATATATATATATATATATATATATATATATATATATATATATATATATATTAGTATATTTTGGTAGCAGTCTTTCCTGTAGACATATATTATTAAATATGACCGAAAAAGTAAGATTAATAATTCTAACACGAATTTTCTCAATCTTTCGTACATTACGCTTCACTGTTGGAGGTAGATCAAAAATCACTTCTCCAAAATTCATTTTTATTTCTAGTCTGACGCGACACGGGCGCGTTTCGTAAAACTTATTACATTTTCAAAGACTTCACAAATACACAACTGATTAGAACTTACGTATCTCTGATTTTATATCTACATTTGAGTGAGGTGGGAGGGGTGATGTGGCATTAACACAAGACAGAACAAGAGGGGATATTAATAGGGTATTAAAAGTATCAACACAAGACAGAACAGAAACAATGGGTATTGAATAGAAGTGTTTGTAGAAAGCCTATTGGTCCATATTTCTTGATGCTTCTATATTGGAGCGGAGTCTTGAGGTGGGTAGAATATAGTTGTGCAATAATTGGCTGTTGATTGCTGGTGTTGACTTCTTGATGTGTAGTGCCTCGCAAACGTCAAGCCGCCTGCTATCGCTGTATCTATCGATGATTTCTGTGTTGTTTACTAGGATTTCTCTGGCGATGGTTTGGTTATGGGAAGAGATTATATGTTCCTTAATGGAGCCCTGTTGCTTATGCATCGTTAAACGCCTAGAAAGAGATGTTGTTGTCTTGCCTATATACTGGGTTTTTTGGAGCTTACAGTCCCCAAGTGGGCATTTGAAGGCATAGACGACGTTAGTCTCTTTTAAAGCGTTCTGTTTTGTGTCTGGAGAGTTTCTCATGAGTAGGCTGGCCGTTTTTCTGGTTTTATAGTAAATCGTCAGTTGTATCCTCTGATTTTTGTCTGTAGGGATAACGTTTCTATTAACAATATCTTTCAGGACCCTTTCCTCCGTTTTATGAGCTGTGGAAAAGTAGTTCCTGTAAAATAGTCTAATAGGGGGTATAGGTGTTGTGTTAGTTGTCTCTTCAGAGGTTGCATGGCTTTTCACTTTCCTTCTTATGATGTCTTCGATGAAACCATTGGAGAAGCCGTTATTGACTAGGACCTGCCTTACCCTACAGAGTTCTTCGTCGACTTGCTTCCATTCTGAGCTGTGGCTGAGAGCACGGTCGACGTATGCGTTAACAACACTCCTCTTGTACCTGTCAGGGCAGTCGCTGTTGGCATTTAGGCACATTCCTATGTTTGTTTCCTTAGTGTAGACTGCAGTGTGGAAACCTCCGCCCTTTTCCATGACTGTTACATCTAGAAAAGGCAGCTTCCCATCCTTTTCCGTCTCGTAAGTGAAACGCAGCACGGAACTCTGCTCAAATGCCTCCTTCAGCTCCTGCAGATGTCTGACATCAGGTACCTGTGTAAAAATGTCGTCAACATACCTGCAGTATATGGCCGGTTTCAAGTTCATGTCGACTAAGACTTTTTGCTCGATGGTACCCATGTAGAAGTTTGCAAACAGGACACCTAGGGGAGAACATAATATCATCAACATAAATATACCAAACCACATTAGCCGGGATAATCCTGGATAAGATTTTTGTTTCAAAGAATTCCATATACAAATTGCTTAAAACTGGGGACAGGGGATTGCCCATCGCCATACCAAATGTTTGTTTGAAAAATTTTCCATTAAAACTAAAATAATTGTCTTTTATACACAATTTAATAAGTTCCAATACTTTATTGGTCTGCAAGCTCAAATTATATTTAGGCAGTTCCTCACGTAGAAATTCTAACAGATCATCAACAGGAACTTTAGTGAATAAAGAGGTCACATCGAAACTTATAAGTTTAAAATCAAAATTTAAATTCAGTGTGGATAGCTTATTAACTAAGGGGGCATATCAAACGCAAAAATTCGGAAAAATCTAATATTTTTGAAAAATTTATAAAAATACTACAACGTTCTGGCAACACTTTGGCGCAAACACGATAATGTTATGATATAAATTAAAGTATTTATGGTACATTTCCATGCGTAATTGTGCAGAATCCGGTGCCCCGCGGCTGTGGCGCGCCAAGAGTATTGCGTCGTACGTTCTAAACGTCAATTTTTTCGTAATAACGTCGGAAATAACTATGTATATATGACAACAAATATACACTAATTGGCAACCGTCTCCTAGTGGGGGTGAGTGAGGTAGTCACATGGTGTGTCCTGTTGAGAGTGGAGGTGTCGACGCGCGCTCCATTTTGGCTCCTGAAATCTTGCTTTTGTAGCATCTAGTGCACAATGACCTATAAACGGAGGGCTCGGAAGACAAAGGAAGCCAATTTGGCACGCGGTCGCCGTCTTTGGCAGGAAAGGAGAGCCGCTGTAGCACAAGGGAGAGTTATATCAAGTGAGGATGTAGGCGGCCTCCCCGCCTCATGCCTCGACCCTCCTCACACACCCTCCTCAACCCCAGCCCCTCCATGTGTATGGACCGGCCACGACAGTGCCTTCTACATCTACTGGTGTGGCAGTGCCATCTACATCTACTGATGTGGCAGTGCCATCTACATCTACTGGTGTGGCAGTGCCATCTACTGGTGTGGCTGGTGTTGCAGTGCCATCTACTGCTGTGGCTGATGTTGCAGTGCCATCAACTGTTTCAATAGACCAATTTCAATAGGTTAGTATGTTTTAGTGTTATAATCTGGTATTTTGTAATATGTATGTGCAGGATATATATATGTATAATTTATTTTTTATTTTTTTTTTTATTTTTTATTTTTTATTTTTTTTCAATTTTTTTTTTTCGTTTGTTATCAGGGGATGTGCATGGAACTTGCACACCTTGCTCAATGGATGCCTATCTGCAAGGGTGCCAATTATGAACAAAATCTGTTGAAGTCAAGCTCAGTTACAGGTGGCCGAACTTTGATCTTATTTTACTCAGGTAAGTAATTTACAACTTCAAAGTACTTCATAGCTTTCATTTATTAATCAATTTACATGCAAATTACACCTTATATGTAGAGTTTGTGCTTCTACAAAACCTAGTAGACATTTTAGTCCAAAGTCCATTTGTTGATTTTATAAAAATTTATAAACATCATATATTGCATATTTTTGGAAGGGTAACTTTGAAAAATTATATTATTGCACTAAACACTTTATTGCTAAAACTGATCACTACAATCCTTTATTATGTGCTAATTTTAATATCTGAGTGTTATAGAAATGATTTTAGTTGACAAATGTGGTCCCTAAAATTATTTGAAAATGTTGAAAATTCGTTGCATAATACGTTGTGTATTTTTTTTCTCCTTTTCTGTTTAGAGTGTGATGGTGAAACTTGAACCAGTTGCAGCCCTTTCTATATATAGCCTGAATGGTTCAGGCTTGTTCGCATTTGTGTTCCTCACGTGTGCCCCAAAGAATGAGGTGTTTTGGTAAAATGCTATGCCCAAGATTACTATCCGAGTGCCGGCGGTGGGGTGGTTCAAATAGCCTCGGCTATCACCTCATTTTGTCCGGTCGTGATGGTCAAGTGGATTAAGGCGTCTTGTACATACCAGTTGCGTGGCTCCTGGGAGTATGGGTTCGAGTCACTTCTGGGGTGTGAGTTTTCAGTTATATATATATATATATATATATATATATATATATATATATATATATATATATATATATATATATATATATATTAGTATATTTTGGTAGCAGTCTTTCCTGTAGACATATATTATTAAATATGACCGAAAAAGTAAGATTAATAATTCTAACACGAATTTTCTCAATCTTTCGTACATTACGCTTCACTGTTGGAGGTAGATCAAAAATCACTTCTCCAAAATTCATTTTTATTTCTAGTCTGACGCGACACGGGCGCGTTTCGTAAAACTTATTACATTTTCAAAGACTTCACAAATACACAACTGATTAGAACTTACGTATCTCTGATTTTATATCTACATTTGAGTGAGGTGGGAGGGGTGATGTGGCATTAACACAAGACAGAACAAGAGGGGATATTAATAGGGTATTAAAAGTATCAACACAAGACAGAACAGAAACAATGGGTATTGAATAGAAGTGTTTGTAGAAAGCCTATTGGTCCATATTTCTTGATGCTTCTATATTGGAGCGGAGTCTTGAGGTGGGTAGAATATAGTTGTGCAATAATTGGCTGTTGATTGCTGGTGTTGACTTCTTGATGTGTAGTGCCTCGCAAACGTCAAGCCGCCTGCTATCGCTGTATCTATCGATGATTTCTGTGTTGTTTACTAGGATTTCTCTGGCGATGGTTCGTTAAACGCCTAGAAAGAGATGTTGTTGTCTTGCCTATATACTGGGTTTTTTGGAGCTTACAGTCCCCAAGTGGGCATTTTAAGGCATAGACGACGTTAGTCTCTTTTAAAGCGTTCTGTTTTGTGTCTGGAGAGTTTCTCATGAGTAGGCTGGCCGTTTTTCTGGTTTTATAGTAAATCGTCAGTTGTATCCTCTGATTTTTGTCTGTAGGGATAACGTTTCTATTAACAATATCTTTCAGGACCCTTTCCTCCGTTTTATGAGCTGTGGAAAAGTAGTTCCTGTAAAATAGTCTAATAGGGGGTATAGGTGTTGTGTTAGTTGTCTCTTCAGAGGTTGCATGGCTTTTCACTTTCCTTCTTATGATGTCTTCGATGAAACCATTGGAGAAGCCGTTATTGACTAGGACCTGCCTTACCCTACAGAGTTCTTCGTCGACTTGCTTCCATTCTGAGCTGTGGCTGAGAGCACGGTCGACGTATGCGTTAACAACACTCCTCTTGTACCTGTCAGGGCAGTCGCTGTTGGCATTTAGGCACATTCCTATGTTTGTTTCCTTAGTGTAGACTGCAGTGTGGAAACCTCCGCCCTTTTCCATGACTGTTACATCTAGAAAAGGCAGCTTCCCATCCTTTTCCGTCTCGTAAGTGAAACGCAGCACGGAACTCTGCTCAAATGCCTCCTTCAGCTCCTGCAGATGTCTGACATCAGGTACCTGTGTAAAAATGTCGTCAACATACCTGCAGTATATGGCCGGTTTCAAGTTCATGTCGACTAAGACTTTTTGCTCGATGGTACCCATGTAGAAGTTTGCAAACAGGACACCTAGGGGAGAACCCATGGCGACCTCATCTACTTGCTTATACATGTGCCCATCCGGGCTCAAGAAGGGTGCCTCTTTAGTACAAGCTTGGAGTAGTTTCCTCAGAATACTTTCTGGCATGTCAAGAGGAGTACAGGCTGGATCACGATACACTCTGTCGGCTATCATTCCGATTGTCTCGTCCACAGGTACGTTGGTAAACAGCGATTCTACGTCCAACGAGGCTCTTATCCCTGTGGCCCGTGTGCCCCGCAGTAAGTCCACAAATTCCTTTGGAGACTTCAGGCTGAAGGCGCAAGGAACATAAGGAGTCAGCAGGCCGTTGAGTCGCTTCGCCAGTCTGTACGTGGGTGTGGGTATCTGGCTAATGATTGGCCGAAGTGGGTTTCCAGGCTTGTGCGTCTTGACATTTCCATACGCATATCCAGGTTTATATTCCCCAATGATCTTTGGCAGGTGGAGTCCGGATTTCTTGGCGTTCACAGTTTCGATCAGTTTGTTGACCTTTGCTTTTAATTCGGCTGTAGTGTCCTTCGTTACCCTTTGGAACTTAGTTTGGTCAGAGAGTATGATGTTCATTTTCGCCAGATATTCGTCTTTTTTAAGAATGACATATATTGGCGACTTGTCACCTCTCCTGACAACTATCTCCTTGTTCTCACGAAGGCTTTTAGCTGCCGCTTTAAGCTCGGGGGACAGTATGGTGCTTCTGTAGTTGCCTCGATTCTTTCCTCCTTCTGCAATAAGTTCTGCTTGTAAGGTATCTTTGGTAGTGACCTTCTTTTGTGTCTCGAGGTCGAATATGTCGTCGAACAGAATTTCCAACTCTACTTTCCGGGCCATTTCACTCGGTCTGGACATAACATGACAGTTTATGCCCAGATTTAGGAGAGTGACTTGGTCCTCAGTGAGGTTAATTCCTGCAAGGTTCAGGAAGCCATCTCTTGGTCGTGGAATTGCCATAGGTCCTCCATATAATGTTGTTAGTTTCTTGATAATCCTTGTTTCAGTGCTGAGGTGATGTTGGTCTGTGAGGATGTCGAGGTGTTGTTCAATGCGGGTACGGATACTATGGTCGATGTTGCTATTTCTCCACTCGTTTGTAGCATCACCCCTCCCACCTCACTCAAATGTAGATATAAAATCAGAGATACGTAAGTTCTAATCAGTTGTGTATTTGTGAAGTCTTTGAAAATGTAATAAGTTTTACGAAACGCGCCCGTGTCGCGTCAGACTAGAAATAAAAATGAATTTTGGAGAAGTGATTTTTGATTTACCTCCAACAGTGAAGCGTAATGTACGAAAGATTGAGAAAATTCGTGTTAGAATTATTAATCTTACTTTTTCGGTCATATTTAATAATATATGTCTACAGGAAAGACTGCTACCAAAATATACTAATATTAAAGTGCACGACCCAGCAGCAAGGAATCAAGCCTTCACGATAAAATATCGCCAGGATCTGATTCGTGATCAGATATACAAGGCAGAGAATGAAATCAAAGACAACAAAACGCAACTACTTCATGCTACAAACGAGTGGAGAAATAGCAACATCGACCATAGTATCCATACCCGCATTGAACAACACCTCGACATCCTCACAGACCAACATCACCTCAGCACTGAAACAAGGATTATCAAGAAACTAACAACATTATATGGAGGACCTATGGCAATTCCACGACCAAGAGATGGCTTCCTGAACCTTGCAGGAATTAACCTCACTGAGGACCAAGTCACTCTCCTAAATCTGGGCATAAACTGTCATGTTATGTCCAGACCGAGTGAAATGGCCCGGAAAGTAGAGTTGGAAATTCTGTTGGACGACATATTCGACCTCGAGACACAAAAGAAGGTCACTACCAAAGATACCTTACAAGCAGAACTTATTGCAGAAGGAGGAAAGAATCGAGGCAACTACAGAAGCACCATACTGTCCCCCGAGCTTAAAGCGGCAGCTAAAAGCCTTCGTGAGAACAAGGAGATAGTTGTCAGGAGAGGTGACAAGTCGCCAATATATGTCATTCTTAAAAAAGACGAATATCTGGCGAAAATGAACATCATACTCTCTGACCAAACTAAGTTCCAAAGGGTAACGAAGGACACTACAGCCGAATTAAAAGCAAAGGTCAACAAACTGATCGAAACTGTGAACGCCAAGAAATCCGGACTCCACCTGCCAAAGATCATTGGGGAATATAAACCTGGATATGCGTATGGAAATGTCAAGACGCACAAGCCTGGAAACCCACTTCGGCCAATCATTAGCCAGATACCCACACCCACGTACAGACTGGCGAAGCGACTCAACGGCCTGCTGACTCCTTATGTTCCTTGCGCCTTCAGCCTGAAGTCTCCAAAGGAATTTGTGGACTTACTGCGGGGCACACGGGCCACAGGGATAAGAGCCTCGTTGGACGTAGAATCGCTGTTTACCAACGTACCTGTGGACGAGACAATCGGAATGATAGCCGACAGAGTGTATCGTGATCCAGCCTGTACTCCTCTTGACATGCCAGAAAGTATTCTGAGGAAACTACTCCAAGCTTGTACTAAAGAGGCACCCTTCTTGAGCCCGGATGGGCACATGTATAAGCAAGTAGATGGGGTCGCCATGGGTTCTCCCCTAGGTGTCCTGTTTGCAAACTTCTACATGGGTACCATCGAGCAAAAAGTCTTAGTCGACATGAACTTGAAACCGGCCATATACTGCAGGTATGTTGACGACATTTTTACACAGGTACCTGATGTCAGACATCTGCAGGAGCTGAAGGAGGCATTTGAGCAGAGTTCCGTGCTGCGTTTCACTTACGAGACGGAAAAGGATGGGAAGCTGCCTTTTCTAGATGTAACAGTCATGGAAAAGGGCGGAGGTTTCCACACTGCAGTCTACACTAAGGAAACAAACATAGGAATGTGCCTAAATGCCAACAGCGACTGCCCTGACAGGTACAAGAGGAGTGTTGTTAACGCATACGTCGACCGTGCTCTCAGCCACAGCTCAGAATGGAAGCAAGTCGACGAAGAACTCTGTAGGGTAAGGCAGGTCCTAGTCAATAACGGCTTCTCCAATGGTTTCATCGAAGACATCATAAGAAGGAAAGTGAAAAGCCATGCAACCTCTGAAGAGACAACTAACACAACACCTATACCCCCTATTAGACTATTTTACAGGAACTTCTTTTCCACAGCTCATAAAACGGAGGAAAGGGTCCTGAAAGATATTGTTAATAGAAACGTTATCCCTACAGATAAAAATCAGAGGATACAACTGACGATTTACTATAAAACCAGA
>NC_091208.1:33330620-33363076 GCF_040958095.1 Procambarus clarkii
TCCCCCCTTATATATTCTATTTTCTAGTTCACTCTCTTGTTGGTTGGTGGAAACTTCTGGTAGATAACAACATTCTTCTGTGTTAACATCTTATTCTCGTTCTTGAGGTAAATCAACTCTTTCTTTTTCTTCCTCCCTTATATATTCTATTTTTCTAGTTCACTCTCTTGTTGGTTGGTGGAAACTTCTGGTAGATAACAATCATTCTTCTGTGTTAACATCTTATTCTCATTCTTGAGGTAAATCAACTTCTTTCTTTTTCTTCTTCAAGTGTGTTTCCATTCTTTTCAATTTTTTAATCAACTCAGCTTGTCTCTGCCTAGGGTTAATCTGGGAAAGCATCTTCGTACAACTTTTTCTTGGAAGGGCAGCAAAGCGTGTGTGGTGGGCTGGCTGGATGGCCGTCCGTTAGTGGATGTAGTGAGAGTGGCCACGGATATTTATATATGTGGCTCAGCTAACACAGTGCTTCCGGCAACCAGCTATTAGTCAGAACCGGGACTTTTATGTGGTACTTATTACTATCTAGCTTATCTAGGCAATTCACAAACACAACGAAAACAAACATATGTCCCATACAGTCCTGCCCTTTCGATAACCTACACTGAATACACTGAATACTTAATTACCAAGGCAAAATTTAAACAAATAAAACATGCACACTTTTATTTAATGAAAATTACAGTGGAATTAATATGGAATGAAACATGTCACCCTTTTGGTGACCATTGAAAAAAAAAAATCCTTATTCTTGCATCTTTCATATTGTTAAGCTAAACAATGTCCCAGGTTCTTTCCTAAGTCATGCATTTGAAAATAATTTAGTTTTATTATCTTCTTAGCATGAAATGTTTTAGGATTGTTGTTATGGTAGTTTACATATATTATGTGTTTCTTCATACCCTAAAAAGATCAGAATATTGCTATGATATATGAATCTTGATGATTCACCCTTGTTTGCTTCATTACGTGTTTGTTAAAATTCCTAACCTCCCATTGAATCCAGTTATATTTATTTTTAACAAGAGAGTTTAGAATTGTTACGCCTACAGCATTCCATTTCATGTTTTCTCCTACATTGCCAATGTATTTTCTCGGGCCAAACCATACTGAGCAACAGCGCTTGCAGTTTGTATTCGACTTCACGTTCAGCCATATATTGGCACATTCGTTCCTTATCCCTATGATTACTATTAATGTAATCTTTATATTCTGTCGTATATAGCTCTTGACTAGCCGATATGAACATAAGAGTAAGGCGGTTTATTTCATTCAACAGACAAGCACAAGGTTGAACTACTCTCACCTTCTAATGAAAATTACACTGTAGATCATTATTGCTGTTTTTATTTGTGGTATAGAAGGTAATACTCTTTGTGGATCCTGGTATCCATTAATCAAATTTTGGGCGAGTAAATGACAAAATTTGTAATACTATGTAAAACTGGTGGAAATGTATAAATATTACCCCGACGGTATAATACATTTCGAGATTCATTTATTGTTATTTTGTCTCTAAATGTGTGGATGTTCTTATTTCGGATATCGAAGACTGCCAGATTTTGTAAAACAGGTAATTGGAATAAGATTTGATTATTTCCATAGACCCAGACATATTTTATATCATATTCTGACACCAGAGTTTCTAGACATTCGCTTAAGTTATTAATTCTTCTTGATTTTGGTTTAAGTTCTTCATCTGTTATTTCATCTTTGTTCGTTTTTGTATTTATATCTAGATACCTATTAATACATTTGAAGGGGAAATGAAAGACCGATTTATCTACATAACAATAACCATTAGCCATATTTACTACTGAAGCAGAGGCTTCGTATAGGATAATATCGTTTATGGACATATCCATTCGATTCAGAAAAAGTTTGTATATAATTAAAAGCTAATAAAAAACAATTTTCCATTATTATTAAACCTCTATTTTTTTAAAGAAACAAATGTATATAAGTATAGTTTAATATTATCAGATTATATAGTTTAGTTTATTGTTCATAGCGTTGTTTATAATAAACAATACCTGCTGGTCTAATTGTAAAACTTATTGTTCAAAATTATAAGTATAACCGTTAATCAATGCTTTTTGGGGTTCAAACCAGCATATGTTTGATATTCTGTTAAATAATTTTTTTTATGAATTTATTATAACTAAAAAACAATAGGAAAAAAAGAAAAAAGTAGCAATGGGGTTAATAAGAATTTTAGTTGCTATAATCCTAATTATAGTCGTTATAATAATTATTTATTTACGCGGAAAACGTATCAATGTCAGTAAGGCTATCAGACATGATCCGATTCATGAAACAACATTACAATCCACCATCAGTCCAACAATAACAAAATTATCTGAAACATTACAAACCACCATCAGTCCAACAACACACACAACACAACAACGTCCTCTGAAGTACTTCAAGAAACAACATTACCATCCACCATCAGTTCAACAACAACAACAACAACAACAGAGTCCTCTGAAGAATCTAATATAATCATCTCAAAGTTGGAATCATTATTCTCCCCGTTTATCAGAGATATAAATAACCTATAAAGGTCTCGTATTATTCCTAAACCACCAATTTCGTATAATCCTAAGAATAGAATCGAAAGTGAGAATACAATCATTAAGCCTTTTAATAACTTCCTTTTAAATTACAATAAAATCCACAGATATTTAGATAATAATATTGTCTCAAATAACACAAATTATGTATGGCAAAATTCTAGTTACGGCAAGGGATATTATACCAAAAATCCAATTATTTTAATATTTCCTTGGAATATTAATGATTTGAAACCTAATGTTTATACAGATCAAAGTGAAATACAAGATGTTAAATTACAAAACCATATAAATGCAGTACGGACCAAATCACATAATAAAGAAAAAATTCGACATGGACAAATTGTGGATATCATGTACGCATGCGGCAAGTCAAGATATATTTATTCAGGGATTCTCTAAGTATGATTTTCCAATTAAAGAAAATTCATTACCACCATTGTGGTAATGAAACTTGAACTTCAAGATGGTAATAATGAGGTGGAATGTAAAATGGTGGCTAAGAACATTAATTCCTCAGAAACCTTTGCTAACATTAAATTTAATATCTATGTGGAAATCTCGGAAGAAGAACAAGAACAGGAGGAAGATCAGGACTCCTCCCTAATATAGTTTCCGATTATGAGTCCAGAAACGTAATATTCGAGAGAATGTAAAATTATGGTATCCTGTATTCAATGCAAGAATAATTATTTTGAATGCTGAAAAATCAACATTGAATGTCCTATTCAAAATAATGTGCGTTTCATTTCATTTCAATAAGATAAAATTAACATTGACTTCAAATAGGAATTTTTTCTCACCCCATAAAAAATGAGTGAAATTGTTAAAACAATCTTGAGTATGGTACATTTCCTGAGGATGGGACCTCAGGTTTAAGAGAACGTATAAATATAAAAACTTATTTTAAACAATGTTTCTGCTAAAGATGATGATGAAACAAGAACAATCATATTACTAAATAAATTGTTTCATTTATTTGATCTATCATGATCGATACATAAAATTAATAACTAAAACATATCCTCTTATTAAAAGTCAATATCAACAAAAGGAAACCATAGCTTTATTAAATAAACAATATGATGAGTGTAATATGGAAAAAAAATTCCTAGAGACTGTGATAGCAGAAAAAGAACGCGAAATACTCGATTTAAATAAACAAGTTGACAAGTTTACAACTGAAATAGAAAAACAAAAAAATATAATAAACAAAATAGAAATTGACAACAATGGAATATGAAGAAGAATTGAAAAACCCAAGTATTGTATTTAGGTCAATTAAAAGAATGTGAAGATAAAATAGAGGAAAAAAGACAAACAAATAAAAGAATTAGATAATAGAAATATAGAAAAAGACAAACAACTAACAGAAAAAGACAAACAAATAACAGAATTAGGTATTCAAATTAAACAGTTACATATTCTAACTAATTCAAATAATACTGAAATAAAATCTAAAATGTTGAACTCAATAAAAAAACTACAACTATGTACCACACAATTATCTGAACAAACACAAAAAATAAATAAAATAATGAAGAATTAACTCAAAGTTATAGATATATTACCGAGTTAAAGAGTTCTTTAAACGATTGTGAAAAGTGATAAAAAAATAAAAATTGATATAACTGAAACTTGTAAACGAGAAATAAATGAAAAACAAAAACAAATAGAATTTTGAATCTAAAGTGGCTTAATGAAAACATCAACTAGAAGAAACTTACAAAAATGAACTTGAGAAATGTCACTACGAAAAATCATGAACTAGAAAAAACCTATATGAAACAACTTGAGGAACAAAAACAAGCCCATCAACGGCAATATAAGGAGTTATTATCACTCAAAACAAAAGAACTTGAGAAACATCAACAAGCAGAAGAGACTTATAAACAACTTCAGGACCAAATGCTAAATAAATATAATGAATTATTGGTGAATATAAACACAATAAATAATTCTAATAATACATTATTTAATAATTTAAAAAAAAAAATCTATATTATCAAATGATGATATAACTGACTGTTTTTCAAATATATTGTTTATAAATAATAGTTATTCAAGTGAAAAAAATAAACTAATTGAAGAAATAATAATAAAGATTATTGATCATTTAATACAGAACACAAGAATTATATTCAACAAGAACACACAATAGAATGGCTAGTTAAATGACATTATTAACAATAGTAATTATAATAATAATGATCTACAACCTGAAAATATAGCAAATATATTATTTACTAACGAGGAAGAAAGAGGGTTATTTAATCATATACTAAATAGTTTAAAAACTAATATTACTGATGAAATAGTAGAAAAACACAAAAAAGAATTAATGCCTTATGTTGATTTAAATGTTGTTTTAAAGCGTCAGTTACAAGAACCAAATTATTTGGCTAAAATGTAAGTAGATGAACTTGCATCTATGGATTTAGTTAAAGAAAAGATAATAGAACAACTTGTGGATTTATACAAATATACAAAAGAAACAAATTATGAAGTTATAAGGTATATACTTTTATTACAATTATATATACAATTTATCAGAACGAACTTAAAAAAGATTTTAGCATACGAAATATAAAACACTTTTATGTAATTATCTTGCAAGTGATTCACAAATCATATGGTGATACTTCTAAAATATTAGCCATTCAACAAATGCAGGAATCAGAAAATTCGATATTAAAACAAACAAATAAAGAAATGAATTCTAAAATGTTAGTCATGGCTTCTGAATTAAAAGAATCGAAAATACATTTGTCGATGATTAATACAATTGACGTTTCTTCAGACTATGATGAAACTCTAGTAGAAAAGTTCACTTCTATTATCAGAACTATTATTAATGAACTCGATGCTTACCTATCAGAGAAGTGCCGAAAAAAAGTATTTGTTATTAGCATTCGATCAGATTAAAGTAAAAGAAATATTTTGTAGGAATAGTGTTGCCAAAAATGAAATGAAACAATTATTCTATTCTCTTTCGAATCATATTTCTAAATTTATATTCTGCGCCCAGTTCTATAAAAAATCTTGTTACGGTAATAAACGATAAAATTCTTATGCCTTCTATTCAATTAAACCTATATTTTTCACAAAACCTATATGACATCGATACTATGAAAACAGCTTTATTAAACTCCCAAATATAAAGAAGCTATTAAAACCCCTTCTGTTTTTCCCATTATATATAATATTAAGGGTTTAACACTGATTGGAGAAAAAATTAACATTAACGACGATGAAATTTACAAAAACCAAATAGTGTCTATTGATAACAAGGATAACAATTTAAAATTACTTACATTATTGAACAGTGATGATATTGAACAAGAAAAGAAATGGTTTATTGAAACACAAATAATAAAGAAGTATTTAAATGTAATCGGCGATGAAATCATTTTAAAAACAATTTCCTCTCAGAAAGTTTCATCACAGGAAACAACAAAAACATCAAAAACATATAAAACAACAGATTCGGGGACAAAACAAAAAGATGCAAAACAACGATCAAATTTAAATACTCAAGACAGACGAAAAAATGAAATATTGACTCTGAAAAAGAATCAAAGAGGAAAACAGTTCATGAATAGGAGAGGAACAGATGGAAAGCAATTGGAAGAGGAAGTTGATATTAATCCAATAAATGACCCCAGTTCATCAGTTGAGGTAAAGAATGAGGATATTAAACCAATAAATGACACTAGTTCAATAGTGCTAGAAGAAAAGAAGGAGGTTGAAAAGGGAAATAGAAGAGGATGTAATAATGCTAGACGAAAAGAAGGATGATAAAAATGACTTTTTTTGGGGGGGGGGGATAATAATAAAAAAAAATAAAAAAAGGAGTAGCAGGTCGGGGAGTAGGCAAATTAACTCAACTCCAAAAAAAGAGGGAAAGAGAATAGAAAGATTTTAAAGAAAACATTCAGCCTTTGATTATATACTACTTATCCATTAAATTATGTGTTTATGATCTAACAAAATAATCAGAATTAGAATTTAGTAATCGGCCTCTATTAATAAAAATATAGAAAATATTAATGAAAATAACTTGTATTGATTCAGCAACCTATGGTGGAGGGAGGGGGATGGGATAGTGGTATAAAAGGAGAATTTCTGCCTATTTAAGAGTCACAAACCCTTGCTCTCTCTCCAGCTCCAGTGTCAGGTGTACAGTCTACTGAAATTAAGCAGTTTATCATTCAGTAGGGTAGTGGCGGGCGTCATTACAGTTTAACTGTTGATCCATATGCAGTCATCTAGTCCATCAAGAATTACATAACAACAAGCTTCAATAATCAATTCCTTACCAGTTCAGTTTATGAATCAAATCATAAAAAAAACCACACACTCTATTTCTTATTGTTATAGTACCTACATTAACTACTTATGTGCGCAATGATCAGGTACAGCCGAAGCTGAAGGAACAAGTCAGAATATACCACTTCCTAAGCCATTTGGAAACATATAAAGAGAGTATAGTGTAAAATAATTGACTTGTAATTATTTGTCTCTTTCAGGTAAATTAACATTTAGAGATTGATTTTTTATTCATTATACTACAGTAAAACACAATTATAATAGTAATTTTAATTTATTGTTATTCGTTCTTTCCTTCCTCTATCCTCCAACACCCGTTGTTTCCGAACTGATGAAGGGTTTCGAGATAACTACTAACACTTCTGGGGAAGCAAAAGAACAAGCTGAAAGAGGCCAAGCTGCATCTGTCTTACTTGAGCAAATGTCTTGTTTGGTTGAATCAACGGTAAAAGCAAGGTCATCTTCTTCATCTTCTTCCTCATTATCGCCTTTATCGTCGTCCTCATCGTCGTCCTCATCATCGTCCTTATCGTCGTCCTCAGACGCATTCGAAAGTGACCGGTTGATTGACAAACTAAAGGGCTTGGTACTAAATAAGGCCATAAAGAGAAAGATGAAGAAGAAAGAAAAGGCACTAAGGAAGCTTGATTCTAGAAAAATCAAATGGCCATGGTCTTCAGATGGAGATGATGACACCAAGTCAGGGGGGGAAAGGGAGAAGCAGGAGAATGTGGAGGAACGTGTCTTCGGTCAGGAAACAACAACAGGCACAGGTATGTATTTGTAATTAACTTTACTAATAAGAGGATTAATTTCAGTTGTACGTTATTTATTTTTTTGTGATTAAAAGTTTTTTTTTTAATCTGTGAATTCCTATGCTCTGTTAAAATTTATTCAGTAGAGAATATATTAATGTCTTTCTTATTTGCTACTACACAGCTCTGCAACTTCCCAAAAAGAGATGTCGAAGTGACAGACACTAAATGGAAGATAGAAGTTGTTCAGACCATTCGGAATTTACTTTTTTTTTTTTTACCGAAGCCATCATGGATAAAATCACACAGACTGGAGAAAAAAATGAGGAATGCCTGTATAGCAGAACCTTGAAACCGGTTTCTGAATGTTGTTGGCTGCATTGTGGTGGCTTATTTCCCCAAGAAAATACTTTTACAAAATAAGCATGAATGGACAGTTCAATCAGAAAATAGTAGTAGTTGTTAGTCACTCTAAATAAATAATTGGGGTAAAAAAAGGTAAAAGAATGAGATACTGAATATATTATATTATTTCCACAAATTAATTTATTTTATTATCCTACCCCAACCCAAATTTTTCCAAAAGGCTCCCAGGCCCCCACCTTTTTCTAGTATTTGGGCAATTTTTAATTCAAATTCACTTTTTTACGTAACTTCTTCAACCCAGCAGCCAAAAGCACCCGTGTCGAGCAATAGTGGGATCGCATCCGTGAGTGGGCATCCCGTAGCAGTCATACTCCCCAATTTCATTAACTTTCTGTCGCCCACAAGTTAAGGTAAAGAAGCTGCGCTGAAAAAAAAATTGAAACAATGCTTATTGATGTCACAGAGAGAACATCAATACACCTCAATCAAAAGAATATTGATTAGAAAAAACGATGAACACCACCAACCTCAAGCAGAAGAATACTGATTTAATAAAAATTTTTGGACCGTTGAAGGTTGAAGTCAACATTTTTTAAAGTGATATTTTAGATAAAGTGTTGAAAACCTTGTGATCAAACTCATGGCGGCGAAGTCCACCTAGTAATGTAATAGCTGGTTGCCCGGAGCAGTACTGTGTCAGTTGAGCCATATATATAAATATTCGTTGCCGCCGACCACTCTCACTCTTATATTACATCCACTGATGGCCAGCTTCGCTGCTCTTCCAAAGAAAAAGTTGTCCGAGATGCTCTCTCCTCAGATGAACCCCAGGATGGAGAATAGGACACAAGATACGCTGAAAAAAACCTTGAAACTATGCTGGGAAGAGGAAGAGGAGACACTAATATTGAATATAGAGAAAGAGTTGTTACAAATAATCCACGACATCAAGCTGAACAACACCAACCTCAAGCAGAACAATACCGACATCATCAAGCAGAAGGAGACAATACTTTTGAAGACAGACCAAGAGTTGTTACAATTAATCAGCAAAATAATCACCAACATCAAGCAGAACAACACCGACATCAATCAGAACAACACACTATTGAAGATGATAGAGCAAGAGTTATTAAAAATAATCACTTACCTGAAGCAGAACTACACCGACCTCAAGCAGGAGATTGATGATTTAAAAAATGAAATTAAAGAGTTGGAAGGCTGAAACAACCCGCCTTTCTTTTGAGGAATTGATATGTGCAACCACTTGGAAGTCATATTAATTTATAATGGGACCAAAGAGCCAATGTTATTCAAAACTTCCGCACAGTGACTGACATAGTGACTGACGTGGGTACATCACCGACCTGAAGAAGAAGAATACAAACCTCTGGCAGGAGATTGCTGATTTAAACAAAAAAAACTTTCGAACAGTTGAAGGCTGCCTCATTTCATTTTTAATTCCACTGTAATTTTCACTAAATAAAAGTGTGTATGAATTATAAAATATATTGCTTTATTTTTTTTAATTTTGCCTTTATTATTCGAGTGTACATAGGTAGGGGAATGGGGGCACCTTTAAATTTCACTGTAATTTTTCACTAAATAAAAAGTGAGCCCAGAATGGGAACAGATGTAGTATAATTAAAAAGTAAGATGATAATGTCCGTATGGCTGGCACTAGTTCCGGTGAGTGTCAGTACAAGTTGTCATATGTCGGTATTGTGAAGACTTTCTAGATACGTGAAGGTGGGTTTGGAGTATCCCACGCTGGGCTGGATGCCCATTCATCTTTAAAAATTCGTATATACAAAGTAGTGGGTAATTTTTCTTCATATTTAAAAAAACTATGGATAGTTAATTGGATGAGGGTATACTCACACACAACATATTTGTGTTTTTTCAGGTGGTAACTTAAGTTGTCATCACACCCATTAAACAAAACCAATTCATCATCTTGAAATACTACTTTAATATGGTATATTTCAATTTTTTCCTGTGATGAGGCCTTCGACATCAAAATCACTTGATAGGTATTTTCATGCTTGACTCCATTATTTTGTCTCATGAATAATTCATATTTTATTCCCCACTTTAGTAGTATTTCTTCAAGTTTTATTAACATAATCTTTACAGATTCAATTTCCCATATTTCATTGGGGTTAGTAGGGTTGGGTTCAGTCTTTACAGATTCAGCTTCCCATATTTCATTGAGGTTCATTGCTTTGCCTGTAGGGTTGGGTTCACTCAGAGTCTTATCATTTTCAAAATTTGCTGTTGTCTCGTTAATATCAGTCATAATGGTGATCTATTTCAAATCTGTGAATGTAAATAAAAAAAAAAAAAAATATGTTAAGGCATATGTAACTTAACTGATCAATCACATTTTTATCTAAGATAGTATAAGGTGATGCAGGACTAATAATTAGAGGTAAGACCAAACAAGACCCTACCTTACCCAAACTAAGTCAATATAATTATATTATCTTATTATATTTATAATATTATCAAAGTGGACTCACTAGATACAGCACAGGACTAGGGTTTGTAACTGACAGTTGAATTCTTTATATCTATCTTTTCAAATTCTGACTTGAGGAGTAGGAGGATGAGGAGGAGGAGGAGGAGGGGTAGGGGTGAGTTAAATCGCCTTCAAGTATATAAAAGCGTTATGCCCAGTATTATTACCTCAGTGTTAAGTGGTCTGATGCAGCATGCATATATCCATAGTGATAACTATTTAATATTATTTAATTGTTGACATATACAACAACTATGGATTCACCACTTTCTATAAATATGTTAATGATGACCCTTGATAACATATACCAAAACAAGATGAAAGAAAAAACTTCCAGATACATTTGGAGCATCATTTCAGAAGATGATTTGCTATGCTGAAAACAGTTTAAAGTCTTCGGAATTGTAAGTATCATTATTATAATATGTTAATAATATATATCATATATATATTTTTATAATATCCATACCCCAATAAATTATTACTTATATTTTTTTTTCGTTTTGTTTGTAGGTATGAAAATCTTTTAAAAACATTGAAAAAAAAGAAGATAAAAGAATAAGTGCAAATGTCCCACATGGAATCCTATCCCCTGAAGACGACCCTGCTATTCTTCATGATATAAAGGTCAACTGCTATGGCCCCTGATGACACAATCTACAACAATGATCCTGAAGTTCGAAAAAATGTTCCTCGTGGTGTAACACTCTTGGGAGTTTAAGGGACAGGTTTGATTTAGTGATCTTTGCCAATAAAAAATTTACTGGTGGTATTGGTGATGAGGATGATAAACAACCGGAAACAAATGATCTATGGAAACAATATTGCTTAGAAGATCTCAGTACTACTACTTCTAAAGTAGTTTGTATGACTAAAGTGAATGGTGAATCAGCTCATTTCAGTGGCAGATACATTAATGGTAAAATTTTTTTTAATTACTGGGAGTAAAAGTGTTCATATGTTAATTGGAGAAAGGGAAGACATTGAGCGGTATGATGGAGAGCGTTATGTTGTTGCTAAAGTTGTGGCCAGATCACTGTGGGATACATTGAATAATATGGATATTATGAATCGACATTTGGTATATAGTATCTTACACTATACTAAATGTACAGCTGTGTGTGAGCTTCTTCAACCTGACAACCAACATATTGTTAACCTCAGTCACTTGGATAAGCATCAACTCAACGTTATCTGTTTTACTCCATTGTACAACGAATATGAAGAGACTAGCCTTCTTGCATTACCTCCACACTACACACTCAACCTGTTTACGGCATTAGGCTTTACATCTCATGCCTATTCAATAATTGAAGCTAAATATGTAGTGAAACACAGAGAATAAGGGAAGGGCAAACAAAAAAGTCTATTGTACAAGGAAGTGCCAATTTATATTGTCACAATTTTTCAATACAATTTCTTTTATGAAACTATATATTAAATTATTTTTACAGGTGCGAAGTGATCTTTACAAAGAAGGTGAAGTTTTTTATTTTCTAAATGAGAATGAAGAAACAATTGGAATGATAAAAGTAAAAACAAGATGGTATGTAATACTTAGAGCCTTGAGGGAAAAAGCAGTTTATTGTTTTTTATCCAAGAAAAAAAACAAGCAAAATTGGAGTTTAGAGAATAATATTCACTTAACTCAATTACGACTAAATGAAATTCAGAAATGGCTCAAGTTCTCGATTTATATTTTACAAAGATGTAAGGTGAGTATGATGGGTAAAGCACCTACCTACTTTGTTTTCATAAAAAGACCCTCTTAAGAAATTAATTATTTGAAAAATTAGGTTGAAAAATAAGGGATTTATAACACTAATAAATAATTATCATTACTTTCAGGAAATGGGGACAAGTTTTCTACAGTGGCTAAATGAAAAAGTAGAAAAAAAACATATTGCTGTGGAAGATATTAGGCCCCAATTTCCAACAATATGGAGCAGGTTTCTTTTTGAAAAAAATTTGACCGACAATTTTGAAGATGATGAAGAAGAAGAATTAGGTGGTTAGTTACCATTAACTTTATTACAGTGGAAGGCATTGGGAAGACAACCAACTCAGTTACACATTTTCATCTTGATCATCTTTAGAAGTCTATAGAGACAAATTACCATCTTCATTACTGTCGAGAAGTGGACTAGGGACAATTAATTAAAATATGTTTTCTAGTAACACCTGTGGTAGGGATGACATCTTTTAGACTGGAGTTTGTATTGATTTACACATGATATATAAAGTGTTCATCAATAAAAATAAGTAAGTAGTTAGGTAGTAGTGTAAAAAATGTAGTAAAATTTCCACAATTAAAATTTCTATTTTTATCACAGAATTTCCACTTGGTTCCCTATATTTTTCTTACCATTATTTCAGCTTTTTAAGGGATCTGGTAAAGGATTTCAGCTGATAAACTCTATAGTCCCAATTTTAAGTCTATGAGTCAACAGGAAGAGGAGGAGGAGGAGGGGAGGAGGGGGGAGGGAGATTGTGTATTATATAAAGAGAGAGAGAGAGAGATGCCTCTCTCAGTCACTAACTAGTCAGTCTAATACAACACTCACATTTTGTTTTCATAGCAATGAGAGAAGAAAAAAATCGTTTGGAGACTTTTAAGGACTGTAACTTCAGTGTAAACAGTCATGTACTTGCAAAGGCGGGTTTCTATTATACTCATAAAGCCAAATATTTTAGAATGTTCAATGTGCCATTTCAAATTAATGCCACGAACGTAAACAAAGATGAAAATAGAATCATTGCTTTACATAAGAAAGAGAAACCAGAATGCACATTTAATCAGAACGTGAAAAGATCTATTTCTAAGAAGTTTTGATTCATATGACAGGTTTACGGTTTGAAAAGGAACGTTTGGATACCTACATAGATTGGCCACTTGAATGGTTAGAACCATCTGATTTGGCTCGTGATGGCTTTTACTATCTTCGAACAAATGACCACGTTGCTTGTGTCTTTTGTCGAGGCATTCTTGGTTCCTGGGAAAGAGGAGACACTCCCAGAGGCGAACATCAGTATCACTTTCCCCATTGTCAATTCATTCGAAACCAACCAGTGGGAAATTTTCCACTGATATTTAATGAAAAATTCGAGGGTTATTCCGTTCCACTGAGAAATAGTAAAAATTCGTCCTATAGACAAGGAATAGATGTCTGTGGTCTAAGTCCTATGACAGACAATGGAGTTCACCAACATACCATTGCCAAGCGAAAAGACTACTTAACACTTGAAAGTCGCCTAGCAAGCTTTAACAATTGGCCTGAACGTGTAACACAGAAACCAACTGAATTGTCAGAAGCTGGATTCTTCTATTGTGGTTTAAGTGATCATGTGCGCTGTTATCATTGTGGGAATGGACTTCGAAACTGGGAAACTGGTGATATACCTTGGGATGAACATGCTCGCTGGTACCCAGAGTGTACCTTCCTCTTCTTGATGAAAGGAAAATAATTCATTGATCAGGTATGTCAGCTAAGTAACTTGAAATGAAGGTTGACTATTATTATTGTAATCTTTATAAAAGCCATTTGTAACATTAACTTTATTTTTTTTTCAGGTTCAAGGGGAAAGGCCACCTTATGAGACAAACCCTTCAATAACCCATATCAATGAAGATCAACACAAACTTATTAAGGAACTAGACATAACTAAGCACCTTATTTCAATGGGTTTCCAGGAAGATCATGTGATGACAACGTATCATAATCAACTCAAAGAGAAGGGGTTACCTTTCTTTGACATTGCGTCATTTATTGAAGCAGTCTTACAGTACATAGAAGACGAAGTTAGAAAACTTCTAGTAAATAAATTGGCATTGGCTGAAGTTGATGTTGTCCCAAGCCCACCCATGTCTGATAGAAATGAGTTGGCTTCTGACACAAACCAACAAGTAGAATCATCTACAACTTTAATGGAATTGGCATTGGCTGAAGTTGATGTTGTCCCAAGCCACCATGTCTGATAGAAATGAGTTGGCTTCTGACACAAACCAACAAGTAGAATCATCTACAACTTTAATGGAATTGGCATTGGCTGAAGTTGATGTTGTCCCAAGCCAACCAATGTCTGATGGAACTGAGTTGGCTTCTGACCAAAACCAACAAGTAGAATCATCTACAACTTTAATGGAATTGGCATTGGCTGAAGTTGATGTTGTCCCAAGCCAACCAATGTCTGATGGAACTGAGTTGGCTTCTGACCAAAACCAACAAGTAGAATCATCTACAACTTTAATGGAATTGGCATTGGCTGAAGTTGATGTTGTCCCAAGCCAACCAATGTCTGATGGAACTGAGTTGGCTTCTTACCCCAATCAGCAAGTAGAATCTACAATAGTTGATGAATTGACATTGACTGAAGTTGATGTTGTCCCAAGCCCACCAATGTCTGGTGATTCTAACCCACAACCATTATTTGGTAGAATAACTGATCAAGTTGCCGCTCTCCCAAAGTCAGAAGGTACAATTAGACACAGAGTGATTGAGTGTAAGATTTGTATGGAGAAGGAGAGTGAGTTAATGTTTTTACCTTGTAATCACATATGCACTTGTTTCAAATGTGCATCAAACATATCCACATGTCCAATTTGCAGAGCTGAGATAAAATATACTATTAAAGCAATTATATCATAGTAAAGAATTTTTAGATGTGTGATAATGATATGATATGTACGATTCGAGAGCAATACAGCAAAGCCTAACATGTTTGAATTTATGGAAATGAACGTACAGATGTGCTGGCGGCTGAAGGTGCTGAGGGAAACCATATTGATAATACTTCATACCCAAGACTCTTCTAAGAAATTAGAAAACATCATCATCAAGAAAGTTGAGTTGGATACAAAAATATGTCCACACCTACAGTAATAAGGATGATTTTAGACCATTTGCATAACATAATGTATCCTATCTATCAACCCGGCTGGAAATATATGAATTTCAAATCTTATTATTCAGATTCAGATGTTCAGATGTTTATTCAGGTAAGGTATATACATACAAGTGATGTTACATTAATGGATTGATATATAGATAGAGCTAGTACATACAATGCCTAAAGCCACTATTGCGCAATGCGTTTCGGGCAAAATAATAAATTCGGGCAAAATAATAAATTCCTATAATAAATACCTTATAATTATTATTGACGAAATATTATTCCTTTCCCCAGATATAATCTCAGATGAGGAAAAGTTTTAGTTTAGTTATACCAATGTGTGTGTGTGTGTGTATCCTTTCAAAATAGATATTTCTATTTTTTTTGTTTTAAGGTAGTATAAAAGTGTCACTAAGGTAGCCTGCAGCAGAACACAGTTTATGGATTAATTAGTGGTAGAGTCGCAATCCAAGCACTACATACTACCTCTTGATATAACTTTCTAGACAGTGAAAGTGAACAAACAAGCAGTGGTAGTTGCAGTACTACTCAATCTCTGGTGGAACTGAAGAAGCAAACAACCATTCCACAAACTAGTCAAGCCAATCAACCAACTTGTCTGTCAACTGATCTACAACCACCCAACCAATCTGTCCATCAACTGGTCTACAACCACCCTTTTTCTGTTGGAAGTTTCTTTCTACGGAAGTGGATAACAATTGATCATATAAAATAAGAGAGCACATACTGTTTTTCATAATGGTTGCACCATATGAATTTGATGACATGCAATTGTCAAGGTCTTTAGTACGTGTCTCAGGCAGTGCCTATAACACAGGAGTCATTTTAGACTTAAGCAGAACATCCACTTTCGCTGCTACAGTTCCACTGGACCCATTGCCTCCGAAATTAGCAGGACCCAGAACACAACAGCAACTATTGCTGAATATTAATAAGCTGAAACATGAAAACCATATTATTCAACAAAATTTGTCAGTTTTGTATAAAATGTTTAAAGAACAGGAGAAACAAATTTCTATGTTGAGAAGGGGTATAAGGGAATGGAGCATCCAAAAAAGTTCCTTTTCCGAAACCACTATCTTCTCCTACTTACTCAACACACCCACCATCTCCTCCTCCAATTAATTCTCTCAATCCATCATCGTCCCCTACAATTTCTATGAGAATCAGGTAAATAAATAAATAATTTCTTTTACCTGTTTGAAAATGAAGCCCCACTCATCCTTCTTTTTCTTGCTTAATTTTTGTCACCTGATCGTAGAATTATATTAAATCAATAATTTAAAAAAAAATGAGTGAAATTGTTAAAATAATCTTGAATACTATAACATTCCCAGACAATGGTTCCTCGGGTTTGAGAGAACGTATATTCATAAAAACTCTTATTAACAATTTTGTTGTTGTGAATGATGATGATAAAAGAATAATTTTATTATTGAATAAAATGCTTCATTTGTTTACTATCTCTGATCGATATATTAAATTAATAACTGAAACATATCCTCTTAAGAGTCAGAATCAACAAAAACAAACAATAGCTCATTTGAATAAAAAATGTAATGAATGCGAGAATGAAAAAAGTGAATTAGAAATTAAATGTGGATATCAAGATGCCACAATAACAGATTTAAATACAAATGTGAGAGATTTAGAACTTACTATTGTGCAGCTTACAAAGAAATTAGGAGACCAAGAAAATGAAATAGAGAATTTAAAGAAGGAAAATTCAACTCTTCAAGATAATCAAATGAAGCTTAGAATCCAATACGATGATGAAAAGAAACAGTATGAAACAGAATATGCATTTATGTTAGATGAGAAAGACAGACAATTTCAACATATCTTCGAAGACAAAGACAAACAAATAAAAGACTTAGCTGATGAAAAAGAAAAACTAACGGATTTAATAAATTCAAATAATACTAGTATAAGTCGTCAACAACAAGAATTAAATAGGAAAATAAATACAAATTTAATGTCTCTTAAGGAATACCAACTAAAATTAGCCACATGTGAAAACGATATAAAGAACCAGAATATACAATTTCTGGAATGCCAAGAAGCCCTACAAAAATGCAAACTATCTGATAAATTTTTCTGATAAACTATCAGAAAAAGAAGAATATACAATACAATACAATACAATTTTATACAATTTTATTTAGGTAAGGTACATACATACAATAAATATTTACAAGAATTGTTTGACTTATAGGTAGAGCTAGTACATACAATGCCTAAAGCCACTATTACGCAAAGCGTTTCGGGCATAAATATAATAATTTATTAGTATCCCAAAGCCATTATGTTCAAGAATGCCAACAAAAACTACTAGATTGTGAAAATTCTAAAAAAATAAAGTATGACGAATATAATACATTAGTAAAGAATATAAATGAAGCAAATAAATATAATATTGAAACATTAGAGCGACTTTATACAAAACCTGCATTATCGAATAGCGATATAATTCATTGTTTTTCAAGCATATTTCCTTTAAATGATGATAATGAATCGAAAGCAACAGGAAAATCACAAATTGAAGCAATAATAAATAAGTTCATTCATCAGTTAAATACCGAACGTGATAACTACATTCACGAAGAACGTGAAAAGGACATTAGAGATAGGATTTCCCGTTTAAATTATATTAATAATAATGATCTACACCAAAATAATAATATTCTTAATATTTTTACTAACGAGGAAGAAAGAAATTTATTTAATCAAATATTAGAAAAATTTAAAACTAATATTATCGATGAAACAGTATATGAACACGAACGTCAAATAACCCTTATGTAAATGAAAATGATCATTTAAAACGTCAATTAGACGAACCTAATTATGTTGCTAAATTGTTAATAGACGCGGTGGCATCAATAGTTTTAGTTAAAGAAATTATAACCAAACGAATTGTTGACCTGGAAAAAGATCATAAAGGAACGAATGAGGAAGTTATAAAAGTTTATGCATTCGTTACTATTCTATATACATTATTCCAGAAGGAAATAAGGCAAGATTTGAATGCAAATAATGTACAATGCTTTTATTACATTATCTTGAACGTGATTCGTAAGTCCCCTTCTGATAATATTCATGAAATACTGGCTTTACAACAACAAAATGATTTACATGTTAAGACCTTACAAGAAGAAAATGAAACAATAACTTCTAACCTGTTGACCATTCAACAGACAAATGCTAGTCTCCAGGATTCCAACAAACAAATGCTTTCAGAATTAAGTGAGACAAGATGCATTTGTCGATGATTAACCATGATGAGACTTCGGTGACCCCATAGAATATGAAGAAACTCAAATGAATAAATTCACATTAATCATCCAAGCTGTCACTACTCAGCTCGATGCTTACTTGGCCGGGACATGCAACAATAAGTATTTATGATCAGCATTCGAAAAACTCTCAATGAGAAAAATGTTTTGCAAGAATGAAATGGCGAAATCTGAAATGATGCAATTATTTATTTACTTTCAAATCATATCTTCAAATTTATATTCTGCGCCCAGTTCTATAAGAATCTTGTCACGGTAATAAACGATAATATTCTTCGGCGTTCCATTCAATTAAACCTTTATTTTTCAAGAGAAATGTATAACCACCAAGATATGCTATCTGAAATATTGAACATACCATGATAAATGAAGCTATAGAAATAGCACCCGTTTTCCCAATTCTATACAATATTAGTAAATTAACACTGATAAATGTACATATTCATAAGCAACTATGAGGATAATAATCAAATAGTGTCTATCGATAACGAAAAGAAGAATTTAAAATCGATTGCGTTATTACACGAGGCTAATATGGAAGCAGAAAAATCGTGGTTCCTTAAAAACCTAAAAGTTAAGTACGAAAGTGTATTGGGTGATGACAGCATTTTAAAAGCAATCGCCTCTCAGAAAGTTTCTTCGCCTGAAACTGTTGAGAAAACAACAAAATCAAAAAGAGATAAAACGAACTTAAAAGACGCAAAACAAAGGACAAAAGATAAGACTCAAGGCAGGCGACAAGTCGAGGCATTAACAGAGAAAAAGAATCTAAAGGATAGACATATAAACACTATAAGGGGAGGAATAGTTGAAAATAAATAAGAGGATGTCGATGGTAAGCAGTCAACTCATTAGAGAAAGGAATTTTGTAAATACCTCCCCCCCCCTCAAAAAAAAATATAAAAAATAAGAGACATCAGAGATTGGAAAAGGGGTTCAAGTTCATAGTAAGTGTGAGTTTGTAAAGATTTGCCACCATTCTCCAGTGTGTAATAAGCCAAATCAACTCGATGAGGATCTTTGGTGTTATGGCCAATTTTCACACAGGCATTACTAACCTTGTAATTAACCGAGATTTCAAATGACAAGGTATATTTTAATTGTTTTGGATTTCATCTAGATCAGGTGTCTGATACTTTTGAGAAAAAATAATATCACATATTATATTTGTATGAGGAATAAGCTTACATTCTAATTCCATCTGAGGAAACAGCGTGAGTTCTTTCTGAAGAGAGCTTTTCGTACCACTTTTTTTTTCTTTGGAAGAGCAGCGAAGAGTGTGACTGGCCGTCAGTGGATGGCCGGCGGCCACGAATACTTATATATGGCTCAGCTGACACAGTGCTTAGTCAGAACTGGGACTTTATGTGGTACTAGTCTAAGGAAGATCAGCAGGCAATTCCCAAAAAACAACGAAAACATTGTTGATATTTTCAAGCTTTATTTTATGTCATATCCTATATCAAAATGGCAATTGTATAAAATGATGATTCTTCAGTTATCACAAAAATATATTTATTTGAAAATGAACATGAGCTTCTGATCAATCATATCCATCGTAAAGGTGAGCTTATAATGTCGATTACTTTAATGAAGTTATAGCCAGTGTAGTTTTGAAGATGGTATGGCGGCATTCAACTAAGCGACTCTCTAATTATTGAGTCACAACTGCAATATACAACAATGCTGAGTTGGGGGATGAGGGGGGGGGGGCTAGAAGGGCAAAAGATAAGCGAGTGATGGTAGGTGGCGACGGAAACACTGCAGTTAGTCTTATTCAACTCCTGCTAAGAGGTCCACACCTTCGGGCCAGGCTCCACATCATATCGAAAGGTTATTATAGATGGCTCTCTCAGCTACAGAGATATTTAATATACTAATGTATGTGTGTATGTGTCTTATTCTTTTTCAAATAATTTTTTTTTTCTTTCACGGTAGTAACCTGTCCATCAACTGCTCAACCACCACCCAACCAACCTGTCCATCAACTGGTCTACAACCACCCAACCAACCTGTCATCAACTGGTCAACAGCCACCCAACCAACCTGTCCATCAACTGGTCAACAGCCACCCAACCAACCTGTCCATCAACTGGTCAACAGCCACCCAACCAACCTGTCCATCAACTGGTCAACAGCCACCCAACCAACCTATCCATCAACTGGTCTACAACCACCCTTTGTCTGTTGGAAGTTTCTTTCTAGGGAAGTGGATAACAATTGATCATATAAAATAAGAGAGCGCACAGTGTTTTTCATAATGGTTGCACCATATGAATTTGACATGAAATTGCTAATAAGGTCTTTAGTACGTGTCCGAGGCAGTGGCTATAACAGAACAACTGATGGTTCGGTTTGTTTAGACTTAGGCAGAACATCTACTTTCGCTGCTAGAGTTAGAGTGGACCCATTGCCTCCGAAATTAGCAGGACCCAGAACACAACAGCAATTATCTAAAAGAAGCAACATTGGAGTAAATTCAACTGGAGCGGCAACTCCATCATCTTCCACAGTAGGTCAGACTGTTGTTGCAACAACTTCCCATGAACTCAGTGCAGAAAATGCCAGTAGAAGTGTAAGACCCGCCAGACTCAGAACACATGGACCTATCAGTATTTCCCAAGGAAGCGACATTGGAGTAAATTCAACTGGAGCAATAGGTCAAGAAAATGCTGGAAGTAGTACCAGACCCGCCAGACCCAGAACCTATGGACGTACCAGAATTTCCCAAGGAAACAGATTGGAGTAAAACTGTTTCAACTTCCCAAAAGCGTCCTTGTCCCCAAGACCCAAGTGAAGAAAATCAACCCATAACAACAATGAAGGAAATTCTTCTTGCAAGTAAAGGGTCCCGTATTTTAATCTTGACCCACCAACAGGTTCATCAATTACTTGCCAATACGTTGACCACAGAAAAACTTGTGCTGGATATGAATAATCTGATCCAAGAAAACAAAGTTCTTCAACATAAAGTGTCACTTTATCAGGAAATCTTTAGAAACAAGGAGAAATTAATTTCTATTATTAAGAAAATGGGAATAAAGGTTGCATAAATAATTATATGATTATTTAAGATGATTTTTTTTAATTCATAACATGATAAACTCTGTCAATGTTTCTGAGGTCAATAGCATATGTTATCACAGAATACTTTATGCTGTGTCATATATATTACTTTGTAATGTGAATGTGGATTTGTGTGTATGGTTCTAGTTGAACCAAGTTTCATTAATAGTATATAAAAAAATATTAATATGCAGTATATATCTGGGCAAACTATTCCAGATTTAATCGATATAACCAATAATTTTTTTATATTTTTCCCCCATCATCATATTCCTCACCTTTTAATCAAGATATGAAAAATATTATGGCTTGTGTGAGTATTTTAGTTCAAAAATTATTTAGTGAAGCTAATGTAAATCAAGCAAATATATATGTAATAGATAATAATGATAATAATAATAATAATAATAATAATTATAAACCTCTGCCAATAAATATATTTAATATAAATTCATATGTGAGGTAGGTTTACTAAGAAAAAATAAAGAATCAACCAAATTAAAAATACATTTTTTAACTACTAGTGATGAAATAAAAGCTATTTTAACTATTCAGTAAAAAAAAAAAAATATTTCTTTTATGTTGATATATAGAAGAAACACAAGGATTAATCAGTATAAAAGATGCTGTGTATAGACAATGATTTAAAATACGAGCAAGAGCGATTAGAAACATTTATTAATTGGCCTGTAAGTAACCCAAAACCCAAAGAGTTGGTAACTAATGGCTTCTTCTATCTGAAAAAAGGAATAATGCGCTTGTGCATTTTGTTATGTCTATGTAAATTCTTGGGATGATATTTTAAATGATGACGATTATTTCAATGAAGATATAATACTCATTTTAAATAACAACACTATTAAACTTAGTGAATTTCATAGGAGAATAAGCCCTGAATGTCCATTTTTGAAGGGCGAACCAGTAGGTAATATTCCTATTGAATTTTCATCTTATCTCATAGAACCCAAGTATATTAAGTATAATAAAGATTTGGAATTTGAATTAGATCAAAAAAACAAATTACCCAAGGGGATACTCTTGCATAAAACTCCACATCATGAAAAATATAGTGAGGTTAGAGTTCGCTTGTCTAGTTTCAAAGACTCGTGGCCACTTTCAATAAAACATCCCAGCCCAAAAGAGTTAGCCCAAGCTGGTTTTTTTTTATAAAAAACCACCTCGTGGAGATGAAGTAATCTGTTTCTATTGCAATATGCATTTTCGAAATTGGAAAGAAGGTCATGATCCATGGATAGAACATGGGCGTTGGTCAACACAATGTTATTATATATTGATCATGAAAGGGCCTGATTTTATTAAAAATATACGTTCATCTACAATCACTAAATATCCTCCCAAAATATTTTCTAATGATATAATTATGCAAATGATGAACAAATTAGATATTTTAGTAACTATATCTAAAAGTTACAAACGCGATATTGTTAAAAGAGTATTTAAAGAGGTAGTAATATACTCTGGACGATCATTTAAATCATATGATCAAGCTATAACTATTATAACAAGATATTTATATATTAACCAAAGAAAATTTAAAAGGGTTAAAATCATAGAAGAAAATAATCAAAACGAAAAAGATGAAGTTGAAAATATATGTTTAACCTCAATGAATAATGACACAGTAACATTAACCAGGACTAATAATGAGCCTAATACAACTACTTATTGTATATCTGATCCCAAATGTGATCAGATATTGAGCTTTACTATAAAGAATTTAGGACGTCAACAACCCACAGTTTCATCCGATTGTCAACATGATAAGAATTTAATGAATACACGCTGTAATATCTGCCAAGATAAAGAACGTTGTGTTCTCATTTTACCCTGCCAACATTTTTGTGTCTGTGAATTGTGTCTTTTACAACTTAGTAACTGTCCAATATGTCGCAATTTAATTAGTCACGTAACTAAAGTATATTTTTCTTAATCTGAAATAATTTAGAGTAAAGGAGTTATTAAAAATGAAATAAAAAATATATATCTCTTTGATTTATAAAACAACAAATGAAATATATTTTTGGGTTTAACTAACTAATCTTTTATAACTTTCGTTTTACTTAAAAAAAAGGTCGCCTCATGCTGTAATGATGGTATTGTGGTAATGATAATTCTCCAATCTGAACTATTCATTAAATTCATGGTGACGTCCACCTAAACTAAAGTTCCCGTTCTAAATAATAAGGTTGCGACATAGCTAGCTGGTTGCCCAGAGCAGATGCAGCACTGTGTCAGCTGAACAAGAGAATATGAAATTTACGAACAATGGCTGGTTGTGCTAAACACAGCCAAAAATATGGATCCATTTATTTAGAAATGATTATAAAGCATTTTTTTTCTTGGAATAATAGCGAATGTATTATTTATTTTTTTTTGGACCTGAAATCTTCAACTGTTTATGAAAATATTTCAAACTGGGGAAAAGGATAAAATTTTGGGGATACTGAAACCGAATGTTGGAATGTAGCTACTTTGTATAAAGAGATGGATACCTTCATAACAAAAATACATTTCAGTTTTTATAATTTGATTTATTAAATACAATTTTGTACAAATTTATTATAAAATTTTTTAGCTATCAGATATTCACGGAAGCTACATGTGACTGATTGGCAAGTAATCGGCCCAGTATTATAGATACCATTTAGCAATCCTTGTTCAGTTGTCACAGTCCCAATAATCACATCCACATGAGAACGTTTAATTAGAAGCTGTCGTCCAGCAAGATGATTATCATGTAATATTACTGGATGACCAAACATGTAATCACCTTTTTCATTATGAGATAAAACATACATTCTGATGAGAGCGTCATATGTGTGCACTGGATCTCTCAAGTAAGACAAACAGGCGTTTACATAAGTATTTTGGGTTAAAGGAACCGTGGATACTTTTTCCCAATACCTATCTAAATTGAAGAGGTTATAAATCATTTTATCTCCTTTACCATGGACATTAATAAGCATGTCCACTATTTTCTTCACTTTGTCTGTAATTATTTCTCTGAAGAATTTCTCATTATGGATACATTTTTTCTTGACAATTTTTTGTTGTTGTTTTTTTTATGATACCATGACTTTATGATTGCCTTGGAACTTCCTGCCTCCTCTTATACAAAAGTATAATTAACATAAATCTATATCAGATTCCTTAAATATATATGTGTGGTGAAAATAAAATTTGATTATCTTCTTTTAGCAACTGATGTGATAAAAATCTTTTCATCAATAACATTATAATATAATTTGTATATTATTTTAAATTTTGAATTATATCCTAGTTAGTAGATGAATAATTGGTGTTCAGGGAGAAAAGTAATCTGTAATCCCCAACTCATTATGATATAATTCAAATTGGGGAAAAGGATATAATTTATAGTTTTATCTTATAAGATAAAGGTATATTATCATCTCAGAGGATAAGTTATAGTTTGCACTCTGTATAATTTTTGTAGTGATGCTGAAATAGACTGTATAAAGAGATTGATATACTCACACTCACTGAAGGTCCTGAAAATCTAAGAGCTGTGGAAGATTTAAAATCAGTAGGTAACAAGAGTAATAATATACACGATTTTTAGGATCTGGACCAGTGAACATGGATGGTAGTGTGAAGTAAGTGTGACCGAAGTTTATTAGGGGGTACTTCTTTCTTAATGTTGATGATGTACTCTGGGTCACCTGATCTAAAAAAAATAATAAACATTATGGCTGATAAGACAAGCTGAATAAGTCAACCTAAGCTTATATTACGCCCTGGAGTCTGGCTGAGGTAACCTCGCTGTATATAAGATGGCGCGTGTCGCCGTCGTCGCCACCACAGTGTTCAAAACCACAGCAGTCTAACCAACATCCTACAAGAAAACTCATTCTCCAGCACCCGCTATTTGAGAGAATTAATTATCTGCAGTAGAATAATATCCAGTTATTTGAGAGAATTAATTATCTACAGTAGAATATAATAAGAATACCCACACCGTGGAGAGAGCAGGCAAAAAAAAAAAAAAAAACTGCTCATACACATTTGACAGGGCTGGCGCCTGCTACTCTGACGGCATCTCGTGCTGGGTTTTGTATGTGTACAGAAGAGCATGGAAGGGAAAGTATTCAAGATAATAGTCTTGTGTCTACTAGTTTCCACGAGAGTTGAGGCTGACACAATGGTCGGTCCCGAGAAGATCAAGGTCAAGGGGGACACTGCCGATTACATCCAGATCTCTGCTAATAATAACCTCATTGTTGGACATCAGAACCAACAATCAGCTGCAGGTAAGATCAGTCATCCATGTATACACACATACTCCAATTGAAAGTTTATTTAAAGTCAATAGTTATGACCAGATTCTTAGACACATTAAGTAAGATAACACAAATCAAGTGGTAATTTCTATATAAGAGACACAAAATATTAACTTACTTACGCCTTATTATCTGTTTTACAGGACTGTTTCTATCAGCAACGTATGATTCTGTCTCTCTGGTCAGTCACTCTGCCGGCTTCCCCAGTGCAAAAGAAGAAGAAGAAGAAGAAGAAGAAGAAGAAGAAGAAGAAGAAGAAGGAAGAATAAAGTTATTTACCGATTGCATAACACACATTCTTCACTTACTCCAATTCTAACACAGGTTATGTCCTTGTGGCAAAGAGCCAGTTTTTATAGCTGAGGTGATTTCCAGTCACTGCAGTTATTTTTCCTTGTGGCAAAGAGCCAGTTTTTATAGCTGAGGTGATTTCCAGTCACTGTAGTTATTTTTCCTTGTGGCAAAGAGCCAGTTTTTATGGCTGAGGTGATTTCCAGTCACTGCAGTTATTTTTCCTTGTGGCAAAGAGCCAGTTTTTTTTATGGCTGAGGTGATTTCCAGTCACTGCAGTTATTTTTCCTTGTGGCAAAGAGCCAGTTTTTTATGGCTGAGGTGATTTCCAGTCACTGCAGTTATAGAGAGCTAGTTTACTAGTGTCACAACAATTATTTCCCTGTGGCAAAGAGTCAGTTTAATAAATAATAAGGCTTAGGTGAATGTATATTATTAAACAAGCATATTTAACAATAACAATATTTTTTTTTTTAAATTTCTTCAATATTTACCATGGATGTACATTTGTATGCTAAGTTAATATTTGCTAACATTAAATCGTCATGATAACGTTGAAGGTATTTTGATCCACAGATAACTCCACTTTCATTTTCATTTTTTTCTGTTTCTGTTTCATTATTTTGAATAGTTTCCAATTCAATGTGTTTCATGTCTGAGCGTATTTGAGTCAATTCTGTATGAATTCGAGCAGCTCCTATACTACGGAATGATACAAGTTCCATGGGTCCTGTGGAAAGACCACCACGTCGTCCTCGAACTGGTGCTCCGGTCAGTTCAGAAAATACAACTTCATCTGCTCGTGAAGTGTGCATCGTAGCATTTGCGCGGTGATTGGTAACACACATATAAGAACCTTCATATAAACTAGCTAAAACTGGCTCATTATCTCTATTTAAATATGGTTCACCCGTATAGGGATTCATAAGGATTCCAGTACAAGTTTTTCGACCCCACTGTAGATGTTCAATAACATTTTCAAAATGAGAGTAAAAGCTGCATCCATGTAATTCAAATTATCAAAGGTATTGCAATATAAATCTGGAGCTTGTCTTTTAAGTGAATGAGGGTTAACTAAAACATCAATGGGTACATTTGATGAAAACATATCACCCTGACTCATTAATTTAATGTAAGGCATATCCTGTTCACTAACTAATCGCCCAATTACACCTTTTTGTGAAGTGGGTGTTTGTAACTTATCACCTAAAGATGGTATATATGGTAACACTGTTATCAGAGAAAAACGCCAACTATGTAGTACTGGTAAATCTACACTATCTATTTTAAAGTACCTAAATGTAATGTAATTAGGATGATGTTCTTTAAAAGCTAAAGAATATTGAGATTTCTTCAACCGTTGTTGCCGCTCAAGGAAGGGTGGTGTGGATCATTTACTGTAACTCGGTAGTCATTTCGACTCCCTTTTCCATTCTTCGTCCCTGTGGATACTGGAACAGAATCGTCCATATATAGGCTCTTTTAAATCCCCAATTTTACCATTCCAAATAAGAGCAAGAGTATTGGCATCTATGTGAACGAATTCTATTTCTCCATTTGTAAAATTAAGCAAACTATTATCTTCTTGACACTTGGGATTAACCCCTTTTAAAATTCCCAACTGAACACCACGTTGAAGTGGGGTATGCTGATCAAAATAGGTCTGACAAAAGTTGGTAGTGCATTCTGTCCTGATCCATAATTATATCGAACAATTGATGTTTCATAAGAAACACCTGAAAATAACCCACGGTCTATACTATCTTGTTTTACTGTAATACTGTCTTCGGGATTGTGCCAGTTTACTACTGCCCCATAGGATTTTGACAAGGAATGGGTAAAGTTTACTCATTCGAGATGTTGTGTATAATGTATGAATAACTGTCTTTGATGAATTTCACCTACAGAATGAGTATTGACAGAAAATACCAGCATAATGACGATACGATTGCAGACTGTTACTAATTCGAGGGGGATGGGCAGCATTAGGACGGCTAATCGCTCGAGCATTTGGCCCCATAATATTAGGTATTTTTTCCCGTCATAACCAATATAGAGTAATTCAAAATCCTCTTTGAGATCACTATTTTCTTTTCTGAGAAAAATCTGAGGTTGCATTTGAGGTGGTAATAAAAAAATGGATTAGCCTCCATTTGAAAAGTGTCTATTTCCTTAGACGTATAGAGTTGGCCATTGGGTAAAAATTTTATAAGACATACGTGGCAGACTGGTGCATATCCACAGTTGATTTTTTTTGTATTCTAATAATTCTATACAGGCGATATTTAATTTCAAAATATATTGAACAAATCGGTATAAATTGTCTACTCCAAATAAACAAACATATTCCCATTGAACTAGAGGCAAATGAGGAAAAAATGTTGAGCTGCACAACCATTCTTGATCGAATCTAATGGGAAATTAAACAGTTTATTATGAATAATTATATAGACATATTTAGATTCTAACTGATCAAGTTGTGAAGGATTTCCCACTTGTCTTAGTTGAGGGAGATATGTAAATAAGAATTTATCAGGTTGTGAATTACACATGCTGGTAGAGGTGATTATCACATCAGGTATCATTTCTAATATGATACCACATCGTTGAGGAGTATCAGGTGTATTGAGTAAATCAATGAAACCGACCTCACTTACCGTTATAGATATAGGCTCTTTGGCTTTGGAATCTTTAGGCAATAATTTTTGTAATCCACATGCCACCAACATATATGGCATATGAATTGATGAATAATTCCGACTAAACCGACCAATTTTATTCCATTCATTATTCCCACTATTATTAAATGAATTACCACCATTATTTTCATTTAAAGTATTTATACTTGCAGAATTGCTTAATATTTTTGTTTGCGTAATACTCTCATCAATATGACCACACCGAATAGCAGTGGCTTTAACTTTCAAAGGATTAATTGCAATCATAGCTACTCGTGGTCCTGATAATTTTAATCTTATATCATTGTTCCCTTCATTCATATTATTATTATTATTATTATTATGATTGGATGTATAATTTTCCAAAATTTTAAGATTATTTTTGTTAGCATCGCTCCTTTTAATCGATAATATTCCATTAAAACTGTTAAATTTTCTTGAGAAAGTGAATGGTTAAGATCTTTCAAAATTTTAACCACCTTGTTATGGAGTAGTGTAGCATTTACTTTGCGTATAGCTAGATTTAAAAAAACAATTAATAAATATTTCACCAGTTGTAAAGATTGCCATATTTCCTAAATGATTAATATCCTGGTTTATATAGGAAGAGAGAAAAGGCCATTTTTTAATCTTAGATTCTTCATAAATAATAACTGCTTTTTCTTTTCTGCTAAAATGAGGACGTCGACGATCTGGCCATATTATCGACTTGATGGAACATACAGATTCACTCACAATGAAATTGCCCGGATAACGTCAAAGGGGAAGTTTTCACATATAAGACATTTAAACGGAAATGTGTATTTGGGGGATTAGCCGATTACTTTGCCAGCACTTCCATTGTTCATATCAATAGGTCTCTCAGGATCTTCTACCAACATTTGCCACATTTGACCACTTTTCATTACAGGCACTGCAAAATTATACTTGGCATAATCTGCTAGTCGCTTGTCATTATCCCATTCAGGAAGTTGTAGTCCTACCCCTAGTACCAATTTGCGATCTAGATAATATTTTATAAATTGGGATTCATCACTTTTGGATTTTAGTAGATATGGTTGATTACTCAGATGAAATGTTATGCAGGGTAAATTTTAAATAACTTTTCAAAACTATCATTTTCGATTTGAAGCTTATTGTAGAGACTGTGTCTAAGAAATAATTCTAATTCAGCATCGGCTGAATCAATGATCGAACATTTAGGACAGGGTTTAAGGTTTCCACCAGGTAAAGCCCATTGTCGATGCCGATAATTGAAAATACCTCTTGTGTTAATCATTATTATATAATAATTATATGAAAATGAATGTAATTTATATTTTAGTTAATAAAAAAAAATATATATTGTAAGTATCTTTTATCCCTGGAATTGAAATACATAGTAAATAGATTTTGTTGAGATTTTTATTACAACAAAGTCTTAAAACGTAAATAAAATAAAAGTGTAACAGTTTAATTTTAATTTGGCCTATAACAATTATGTATTTTTTTTTTTTTTTTTAGTCGTTACGATTTGAAATATCAATGAGCCATCCTGCTATTATTTTACTAAGGATAGTTTAATCAAAATATAGTTAGTAAAATATTATTCCCAAAATCCAATTATTTTCCCAAAGACTTACTAAAATAGAATAAAAATAGTTATTATTATATTTTTTCCATCTGATAATTTATGTATGAAGTTATTTTCTTTTCTTGTAATGATCTTATTTCTGTTTTAAAAGAAGGAATTTCAGTTTCTATTGCAGCATTTTGATGGTCACTTATATTTCAGTTCTAATTATCTTCATTTTCTCTGGATGGTGATGAAGATTGTGTGAGATTTCTTTTTCTTGTTCGTATAGAATTTTCATGGATTAAATTGGTGGTATACTTAGTGTGTCCAATGTCTTGTTTTCCTATTTTTTATAGTATAAAAAAAGTTACGTAGAACCACGAGTGTGTGTACGGATGTGTGAGTGGTAGGTAGTAGGAAGGATACAATGAGGAAAGTAAAATTTATTATTTAGGTAGAACCCAAACGAGTGTGTACTTGCTGCAGACAGGAGGGATGGTGTGGGTGGTGGGTAGCAGTAGGGATACGATGAGGAAAGTTAAAGTTTATTATTTGATGCTCAATGCAATATTCTTTCTCATCTTCTAAGTTATCATCATTGAGTGAGGGCTAGGGAAGGTGCCAAAATCTTTCCCCTCTCTAACAAAATTACCAATTCTGCCTCACCTTCATCCCCTCATAAATGGGAGGATGATGATCTTCACCTTCAATCGACAGCTTCATTATCCAAAAACCTTACATCTCAGCTCGTCACAACCTTACCTAAAGCATCAAACAACAGCAATATTAATCAGATAGTACAACCCTCTCCCTGCGCCAGAGATATAATGGAATCAGACACAGAAAGTTTATCAGAAGGAATGGTTGTGGTAATAATGTGTATTTTAGTTTTAGTTTTGGACATCAAAATATATTTATTATTTGAAATTTGTTGAAAATTAAGCTATTAAAAATGAATGTTCCTGGTTTCATGGTTTACGAAAATCCTTGAAATCATAATTCATTATTTTAATTTTCAGGGATTGGTGAACAGATGAAGTTAAAGATGTAAGTCCAACAACAGTCTTTCCGAACTTCATAGAAGCCGCTCTTCTCCCAACTATATGTGATTGTAAATACTTAGTTTATGGTGTTTTTCTTCATGTTACTTGATTTGAAGATTTTTCAGAGACTGACTCTGATAAGCACCTCAATCAATAGCTATTTGAATGATAACATACTGTTTGTATAGTACTTTAAGATTGATAGAAATATTTTTAATATATGAGAGAAGGAGCTTGAAAAATAGAGAGACTGATTTCATTCCACATCCTATTATATTGTATTTTAGTAAGCAATATAAAATTCGACAGTTTGGTCGAATACAATTGAACAATTTAAATAAATGGCAACGAACATATATAATCATGGTTTTTTGGAATTTTGTCCTAAACAATTGTATTTGGAATGGTAATAGAAAACTAAATTTCTATAGTATTTTTTTTAGAAGGGCATAAAAGGAGATTAATTCTTTTTTTTTTTTAGTCTTATAAAACTTACAATGAATCGACGTCAACAAATTTGTAAAGACTTTGTCGATGACATAGTTCAGGAGTGATTGAACCATTAAGTAATCTAGGTTCTGGGTCTGATAAAATGTTGATAGTAATTTTATTGTTTTAAAAATGAAAGAAGATCCCTCTAAATTGTAATACATTACTGGATTCTGTACTAATAATATATTAGACTATTATTATAATAGAAGTCAAAATGTACCATTGTCAACTGTTCCATCACCCAAAGAAGAAAACAAA